>NC_057810.1:381838244-381881203 GCF_018294505.1 Triticum aestivum | reverse complement strand
ACCCCACCTCACCGGAGCCACCTCGCCGGAGGTACCGCACCGATTCGCCACCGCCGGTTTTTTTTCAAAAACAGTTCGGGTTTTTTTCTAGAAACCCTAGTTCGTTTTTTTGTTTTGGTTCGCCGGTTTTTTTTGGTTCGTCTACTTAGCGGATGTTCGTCCGTACGTTTGTTTAAACGAACGGTTTTCTTCCGTTAGTTACAGATAACGAATGTTCGTTCGTTAGTCTGTTCGTCAGTTTTCTTTTATCGGATTTATCTGCGATTATTTTCCGTTGCGATTTCCGATCCGATCTTAGATTCTGTTTTTCTTCGTGCTCGTTAGTCGGAATCAGGTGATTCAAATGCCCAGAGTTTCGTCTCGAGACCCTCTTTCTGTTTAATCAACTTAAGCAATGTTTTGGTACTGTAAAATTTGACTTTAGTCCAGATTAGTAAACGGATCTTGTTTCTTTTGCTGTTTGAGTTTCGTTGCTCCGTTTGGTTTGATTCCTTTTGCAAACCGGAGTTCTTAAGTTGAACTTTCTGGTCAATCTCTTTTATTTGGAGTTTTGCTTGTGCATCTTTTCTAGTTCGTTATGTATGTTATTGTTTGTTTGCGATAGAATTCCCGGAGTGCGAAGCGTGTTACTACAAGTCTCTAGGATTCACGGATCGTCAGCAAGGCAAGTAACACATTGATCATACTCTTTCCATACCTAGTTTTTCTTGCATTAGTTCAATCCTCAAACTTTGCATGGTTAGGATGTCATTAACTTGTGGGTTGGGAAGTAGTTGATGAGGTAGAACCTATTGCCATGTTTATTATCAAACCCTTGGGAGTTACTTTTACTCGTTGCTTACATTGCCATGCTATGCTCTTAAACGTGGTCTGGGTTTGACTGTATCCATGACATATGTGAGTTTGTTAATTAATGGTTTACTTAAGGTGGCAACTTAAAATTCACATCTGGGTGGATTGAGGCACCTGGGGAATCCAGTGTTGTCTGTTTTATTTTTTGGAAATCCTGGGGTACCCGTGAGATCTTCCTATGGACCGCCACCCAGGCCTAAAGGGAACTGAGTTGATTCAAGCTAGAAACTTCCGTGTGCAGCCACAAGCTACTATGGGCTCTAGCATAGTTGAGTAAGTTACGTGAAGCTCTTGAAGAGGTAGATCAGCACATAGTGGGTTTTGTAGGGTTGGTATGGTCTACCCCGAGTAGGGAGTTAATGTTTCTGAAAGACTATGTCTCGGTCATCCGTTTCTCAAACACCATGCAGTGCGAGAAATCCAAGGGAAGCGATCGAGTCTTGTGGGGAAAAGTGCGCAAACCTCTGCAGAGTTTACAATCTAATCATGGTTAGCCGTGTCCCCGGTTATGGACAATTTGAGTATCTAGTACTTGAGTTATCACATGTATCCCATCACTCATAATTAACATTGTTGGGTTGATAATTACTTTAATTTGGGATTGAGTTGGGGTTATACCTTCTCAATGTTTCAACCACCATGATAGTTAAATTAAAAACTTATTCCTTTGTTGTAGGGAAAAAATTTCTTTTCGCAAAACTATAACCATAGAGCTTTCCACCAGCCATATATGCATGTAGTGATAGCATTATTCTGTTTTTGCTCTACTGTGTTATATTGCCAGCATATTCCATGTGCTGACCCATTTTCAGGCTGCAACGTATTATGTTGCAGACTTTTTAGACGAGGAGTAAGGTTCGTTAAGTCATTGCCGTGCAGCTCAGCTATGTCGTTGGAGTTGATGGACTCATTTTATCTTCCAAGCCTTCCGCTGTTATCGCATTAGACGGCCTTAAGCCATATTATTGTAATAAGCTCTCTTTTGAGACATTCGATGTAATAAGTGTGTGATTGCTACTCTGTTATAAATCCTTCGAGTACTGTGCGTGTCAGCATTATTGATCCAGGGATGACACTGAGGCACAGAGACTTGACCGTTTGAAGTCGGGTCGCTACAAGATGGTATCAGAGCACACGCTGAGTGTTGGACACGACCACTAAGATAAACCATAGGTCACTCTTCTATACTCATTTCTGACCCCTCTTCCTTTTCCACTCTTCAGGATGACGGAGAAGAAGAACAAGTTTGCGCAACCGGATGAAGATACACCTTTTGGACGCCACTTGAAGGAAGTCACTAGGTACTTGAACATTGGAATACCAAGTTTCACCGGGACGTACAATGCCACCTTACCAGAAGAGGAGCGCTGGATGATTCAAGTACAAGTTCCAGGAAGGACGTTCTCGCCAACTTCTAAACCCATAGAATTTTCTTTCGATGCACCAACCTGGAGTCTAGGAAAGAGCATGGCAGCCCACATTACCATGGTACGCATTGGAGAAGTCTACAACCGGGAGCTCAAGGACACTACTTATCAAATATGTGGACGCCGAGATGAGCAATGGGAAATGATCAGCTCCAGGAAGGATAGATCCATTGTTGCTTTTATCCAGGAACTAAACCAGCACATTCGACGTCAGGAGAACCAGATGTGCGCAGCCATGATGGAATTAAAGAAGGCAAAGACTAGGATCATCGAGCTGGAGGAAGAACTCAAGTTCACACGCTATGGATATGAGGAGGAAATCAAGACACTACTGGAGAAGAACGACGACCTGGTTAAGAAGATCGGGATATTCATGGGAGGACCAGCACCGGGAGACGAAGACGACGACCCCACCTGCCCGGACAACTACATCATCATAGACGACACTGATTCTGATCCTAGTGATCATGACTATGAAGATGAAGCTGG
The DNA here is from genome assembly GCF_018294505.1 of Triticum aestivum. Lineage (NCBI taxonomy): Eukaryota > Viridiplantae > Streptophyta > Magnoliopsida > Poales > Poaceae > Triticum > Triticum aestivum. The sequence goes on along the minus strand of NC_057810.1, from coordinate 381,878,435 downwards.
AGCAGACATCATGGAATTTTCCACCGATCAAAATTTCTAGATGACCACCATATAATAGTAGTATTCCCCCATGTAACTAGTAGTAGTTGAGCACTTTTGCGATAGCTCTACACTGTGTTATGCCCTTGCTTGATTGATTGAGTGAAATGATTGTGTTGTCTCATGTGCATATGGGTAGTGCTTTCTCACTAGACCTTTTTCTATTCTAATCTCTTCCATCTAAACCCATCAGATGCCTCCGAGACGTGACACCGGTTTTGCTTTCCCACCAGAGCTCACCCAGTTGATCCAGCAGCAGAATGCTTTGATGCAATTGCTAGTTCGGAACCAGGGCAACAACAACAACAACAACCCGCCACCAATGGACAATCTAGCCCGTTTCCTAAGGTTACAGCCATCGGTGTTATCCAGTAGCACCGAGCCAAGAGTTGCAGATAATTGGCTATGCCGTATCGGAAGGGAGTTGACCACTGCAAGGTGCACAAATGCGGAGAAGGTGCGTTTTGCCGCACACCAACTGGATGGACCTGCAGCTGCATGGTGGAAGAATTTCACAGCCACCTATCCTATCGACACTATCACACGCTCAGTTTCAGCAGGCTTTTCGTACTGCCCATGTTTCCACTGGAGCTATGCAGATGAAGAAGTGGGAGTTTCACAATTTACGCCAGGGGAACCGTACTGTTGGCCAGTACGTGGATGAATTTAGCAAGCTATCACGCTATGCCCCTGATGATGTGGCCACAGATGTCGCGAAACAGGAGAAATTTATGGAAGGGTTGAATGATGAGATGAGCATGCAATTGATGGTGGAAACCTTCAACAACTATCAGGAGTTGGTAGATAAGGCTCTTATGATTGAAGGGAAGCAACAACAGATTGAGAGCCGTAAGGGGAAGTATGGACAAGGGAAGTATAATTCAGGAGCTCAGCAGAAGCCTCGCTTAACCACGAATTCGGGAGGACTCGTTCATAACCATGGAGGTCATACCCACACCGGAGGAGGATCACATAACCACAATGGCTCTAAGAATGGAAATGGGAACGGAGCTAATCAGAATCACTCCAATCCAGCCACACCCGCCAAGAGAGACTTAAGTCAAGTTACTTGTTTTAAGTGCGGGAATACAGGGCACTATGCCAATGATTGTCCTGAAGGAAGGAATGGAAACGGAAGCGGGAGCGCCGGGAAGAAGCCTAATCCATTCAACAAAGGACAAGTGAACCACGTTAACGTGGAGGAGGTTGAAGAACAGCCGGACGCGGTAATAGGTAAGTTTTTGGTTAAGCCATTTTCCGCTCTTATTCTTTTCGATACTAGTGCATCGCATTCATACATATCAAGGGGATTCGTGGATAAGTTTAACCTAACAACCCATACCCCGAGGACCCCTCTTTTAGTGAGCTCGCCCTGAGCAGAGTATATGGCTAGCCGATGGTGCAACCAGATACCTCTAACCATTGGGACGCATGTTTTTCCGTCTGACCTAATTATCTTGGAGTCACAAGGAGTGGATGTGATATTAGGTATGGACTGGATGTCAAAGTATGGAGGAAGTATTGACTGTGCTAGTAAGTCAATTTATCTCACCACCCCGGAGGGGAAAAGGATTAAGTACGTATCTAGGCATGTGCCTAGGAGGACCCAAGTGAACGCCCTCACAGGAGTTGTGCAGGAGGAAGTGCCTGTAGTAAAGGATTACCCGGATGTTTTTCTAGAAGAGTTACCAGGCATGCCACCGGATCGAGACATTGAGTTTTTGATAGAGCTATTGCCAGGTACCGGGCTAATATCCAAGATACCCTATTGGAGGCCCGCAAATGATCTGGAGGAAATTAAGAAGCAAATCAAGGAGTTGTTGGAGAAAGGTTATATTCGAAGGAGTTCATCACCTTGGGGAGCTCCAATACTTTTGGTCGAGAAGAAGGATAAATCCCTGAGGATGGTTGTTGATTACCGAGCCTTGCATGAAGTAACAATTAAGAACAAGTATCCACTACCGATGATCAATCATCAGTTTGATCAGCTGCAAGGAGCTAAGGTGTTTTCGAAGATCGATCTATGATCAAGATACCATCAGTCGAAGATCCCAGAGAAGGATATACCAAAGACAGCGTTCACCACACGGTATGGATTATACGAGTATACGGTCATGTCGTTTGGACTGACAAATGCCCCTGCCTATTTCATGAGTATGATGAACAAAGTGTTCATGGAGTATTTAGACAAATTCGTTGTGGTGTTTATAGATGATATTATGGTATACTCGAAGAATGAAGAGGAGCACAAGGAGCATTTGCGATTAGTTCTCGAGAAACTCAGGGAACACCAGTTATACGCCAAGTTCAGCAAGTGCGAATTTTGGTTGAAGGAATATGGATTTCTTGGGCATGTTATATCAGGAGAAGGTATAGCAGTAGACCCCAGCAAGGTTCAGTCAGTCACTGAATGGTTGGCACCCACTTCAGTTGGCGAGATCCGGAGTTTCCTTGGACTCGCGAGATATTATCGGAGATTCATTGAGAATTTTTCCAAGCTTGCAAAGCCAATGACTGAACTATTGAAGAAGGATACTGAGTTTAAATGGACAGAAGATTGCGAGGCAAGTTTTCAGGAGTTGAAGAAACGTTTGACTACAGCCCCAGTGCTGACATTGCCAGATATACATAAGGAGTTTCAAGTGTATTGTGACGCCTCTCGCTTGGGACTTGGATGTGTGCTTATGCAGGACAGAAAAGTTGTTTCGTATGCCTCACGACAACTGAAGCCCCATGAGTTGAACTATGCCACGCAAGATTTGGAGTTAGCAGCCGTAGTGCATGCATTAAAGACTTGGAGACATTACCTCATTGGAAACCGTTGTGATGTGTACACGGATCATAAGAGTTTGAAGTATATTTTCACGCAAAAGGAGCTGAACCTTAGACAGAGGAGATGGTTGGAACTTATAAAGTATTACGGTATGAAGCTACACTATCATCCAGGAAAGGCCAATGTTGTAGCAGACGCTTTGAGCCGGAAGAGTTATGCCAATATACTTGAAAGTAAGGGATTGCTAAAGGAGTTAGCTGAGGATATCATGGAACTTCGGTTGGAGATTGTTCCACGAGGTTTGATTTCAACAATGGAGGTACAATCGACCTTGTTGAACAAAATTCGAGAAGCTCAGAAGGAGGACAAAGAGATTGCCGAGATAAAGGAGAAGATGAGCAAAGTAAAGGCCAAAGGTTTTCGTGAGGATGAGCACGATTTGAGGATCGAATTTATGTGCCCAATAACCCAGAGATCAGGAAGTTAATACTTCAGGAGGCTCATGACTCACCATACTCGATACACCCCAGAAACACCAAGATGTACTTGGATTTAAAGGAACATTTCTGGTGGACTGGTATGAAGAAGGATATCGCTGAGTATGTAGTCGTATGTGATGTATGTCAGATAGTGAAGGCAGAGCATCAAAAGCTAGCAGGACTGTTACAGCCTATGCCGATACCCGAATGGAAGTGGGATAAACTTGGCATGGACTTTTTCACCAGACTACCCAGGACCAAAGCAGGATATGACTCAATATGGGTAGTAGTGGATCGCTTGCCCAAAGTAGCTCACTTTATCCCGGTGAAAACCACTTATACGAGTGTAAAGTTGGCCAAGATATATATGTCCAGGATCGTATGTTTGCATGGAGTTCTGAGGAGCATCATATCAGATAGAGGGACACAGTTTACTTCTAAGTTTTGGCATCAGTTACACCAGACTTTGGGTACAAGATTGAAGTTCAGTACAGCATTCCACCCGCAAACAGATGGACAGACCGAGAGAGTCAATCAGATACTAGAAGATATGTTGAGAGCCTGTGCGCTAGATTATGGATCTAGTTGGGATGACAATTTGCCCTACACAGAGTTTTCATACAACAATAGCTACCAAGCCAGTTTGAAGATGGCGCCATTCGAAGCTTTGTATGGACGCAGATGCAGAACACCGTTGATGTGGGATGAGGTAGGAGACCGACAGTTGTTTGGACCAGACTTGATCAAAGTGTCTGAGGAGAAGGTTTAGTTGATTCGGGATAGACTGAAGATAGCTCAGTCCAGGCAGAAAAGTTATGCAGACTCGAAACGCAAGGAGGTAACTTATGAAATTGGAGATAGAGCATATCTGCGAGTATCACCCTTGCGAGGAGTGAAACGTTTTGGAGTTAAGGGAAAATTAGCCCCAAGGTTTGTAGGACCATCATGTTTTGGAACGGATGGGAGAAGTTGCGTACAAGCTAGAATTACCTGAATGACTGTCAGGAGTTCATGATGTGTTCCATGTCTCATAGCTGAAGAAGTGTCATGCTGAGATGGCCGATATACTGTTAAGAGATATAGTACCCTTGGAGGCAATTCAGCTGGACAGTGATTTGATGTATGAGGAGAAGCCAGTCAAGATTCTTGAATTTGCCAGCCGAGTCACTCGCAACAAGGTTATCAAATTTTGCAAAGTTCAGTGGAGCCACCATACCAAGGATGAAGCCACCTAGGAACGAGAGGATGATCTTCGCAAGGACCACCCGCACCTATTTTCATACCAACCCGAATCTCGAGGGTGAGATTCATCTTAAGGGGGGTAGGTTTGTAACATCCCAAATTTTCAATTTGGAATGTAATACATAGATCATCCATGCATATCATATTTTATTGCATTTCCGCTCCGCAATCCTCGAACCCTAAGCAACTCAAGGACCCTCGGAGAGAGTTGGGGATTTCCTGATTTTCATATTTGATTTCCTATCAAATAGTGAAACGAGGATTTTTGATTTTAATTATTTTTCTCTCCGAAAAATATTTCTTATAAAAATATATGAGAGGAGATAATATGACTTCTCCAAAAAAAATTGAAATATTGGAGGAAAATGTTAAAATCATTTTTTTATTTGGGTTTATTTGGATTTTATTTGCATTAGAAAAATATGCACGTTTTTAAAACTTGCAATTAGGGGCCAAGAAAATGTTCATCTTGTTCTAAATATTTTATTTAGACGGTGCAAATTTGTTTTGGCATTTTTAGGTCTTTATTTTATTTTCTAGGATTTTATTTCTGCCGGCGAAATTATTTAAAAAAAAATCTTCCCCGCGCCCGACTGGGCCTAAGGCCCAGCCGAGCAGGCTGGCCCAGCCGCAGCCACCTCCCGCGCGCGAGCACCGCCGCCACTGACGACTCGGACAGGAGTCCGAGCCGGACTCCTTCACTGCGCCTTGCCCCCTCCTCCAAGACGCCCCCCTATTTATAAGCCTCCGCCCCGCCGCCCCCAAACCACAGCCACCATCGCAGCCACCGCCACCCTGAGCCGCAGCCGCCATCGCCTGCGCTAGCCGCCGCTGCTTGCCGCCGTCGAGCCCCGCCGCACCGCCGCCCAACCCCACCTCGCCGGAGCCACCTCGCCGGAGGTACCGCACCGATCCGCCGCCGCCGTTTTTTTTTCAAAAACCATTCAGGTATTTTTTAAAACCCTAGTTCGTTTTTTGTTTCGGTTTGCCGGTTTTTTTCTGGTTCGTCTACTTAGCGGATGTTCGTCCGTACGTTCGTTTAAACGAACGGTTTTGTTCCGTTAGTTACAGATAATGAACGTTTGTTCGTTAGTCTGTTCATTAGTTTTCTTTTATCGGATTTATCTGCGATTATTTTCTGTCGAGATTTCTGATCCGATCTTAGATTCTGTTTTTCTTCACGCTCGTTAGTCGGAATCAGGTGATTCAAATGCCTAGAGTTTCGTCTCGAGACCCTCTTTCTGTTTAATCAACTTAAGCAAGGTTTTGGTACTGTAAAATTTGACTTTAGTCCGGATTAGTAAAGGGATGTTGTTTCTTTCGCCGTTTGAGTTTTGTTGCTCCGTTTGGTTTGATTCTTTTTGCAAACCTGAGTTCTTAAGTTGAACTTTCTGGTCAATATCTTTTATTTGGAGTTTTGCTTGTGCATCTTTGCTAGTTGCTTATGTATGTTATTGTTTGTTTGCGATAGAATTCCCAGAGTGCGAAGCGTGTTACTACAAGTCCCTAGGATTCACGGATCGTCAGCAAGGCAAGTAACACATTGATCATACTCTTTCCATACCCAGTTTTTATTGCATTCGTTCAATCCTCAAACTTTGCATGGTTAGGATGTCATTAACCTATGGACCGCCACCCAGGCCTAAAGGGAACTGGGTTGATTCAAGCTAGAAACTTCCGTGTGCAACCACAAGCTACTATGGGCTCTAGCATAGTTGAGTAAGTTACGTCAAGCTCTTGAAGAGGTAGATCAGCAGGTAGTGGGTTTTGTAGGTTTGGTATGGTCTACCCGGAGTAGGGATTTAATGTTTCTGAAAGACTATGGCTCGGTCATCCGTTTGTCAAACACCATGCAGTGCGAGAAATCCAAGGGAAGCGATCGAGTCTTGTGGGGAAAAGTGCGCAAACCTCTGCAGAGTGTACAATCTAATCATGGTTAGCCGTGTCCCCCGTTATGGACAATTTGAGTATCTAGTACTTGAGTTATCACATGTATCTCATCACTCATAATTAATATTGTTGGGTTGATAATTGCTTTAATTTGGGATTGAGTTGGGGTTATACCTTCTCAATGTTTCAACCACCATGATAGTTAAATTAAAAACTTATTCCTTTGTTGTAGGGAAAAAATTTCTTTTCGCAAAACTATAACCATAGAGCTTTCCACCAGCCATATATGCATGTAGTGATAGCATTATTCTGTTTTTGCTCTACTGTGTTATATTGCCAGCATATTCCATGTGCTGACCCGTTTTCGGGCTGCAACGTATTATGTTGCAGACTTTTCAGACGAGGAGTAAGGTTCATTAGGTCGTTGCCGTGCAGCTCAGCTATGCCGTTGGAGTTGATGGACTCACTTTATCTTCCAAGCCTTCCGCTGTTATCGCATTAGATGGCCTTAAGCCATATTATTGTAATAAGCTCTCTTTTGAGACATTCGATGTAATAAGTGTGTGATTGCTACTCTGTTATAAATCCTTCGAGTACTGTGCGTGTCAGCATTACTGAACCAGGGATGACACTGAGGCACAAAGACTTGACTGTTTGAGGTCGGGTCGCTACATCTAGCCTCTCTTGCAACCATTTAGTTTCTAAATACAAATGCCTCTTGCAAAATCTATCTTCCCTATTGGGTGTGTACTTGCAAACTCTATGCACTCCACAAAAGTTGACATGCTTATAAGAGACATTTTCATCATGACTAGTGCAATCATCATTAGTACTCTGGATATTCAAAGAGTTCATACCAACAACATTGCAATCATGCTCATCATTCAACGATTTAGTGCCAAACATTTTAATGCATTCTTCTTCTAGCACTTGGGCACAATTATCGGAATCATTATTTTCACGAAAGACATTAAAAAGATGAAGCATATGTGGCACCCTCAATTCCATTTTTTGTAGTTTTCTTTTATAGACTAAACTAGTGATAAAACAAGAAAATAAAGATTCGATTGCAAGATCTAAAGATATACCTTCAAGCACTAACCTCCCCGGCAATGGCACCAGAAAAGAGCTTCATGTCTACTACGCAACCTTCTTATTGTAGACATTGTTGGGCCTCCAAGTGCAAAGGTTTGTAGGATAGTAGAAAATTTCCCTCGAGTGGATGACCTAAGGTTTATCAATCCGTGGGTGGCATAGGATGAAGATGGTCTCTCTCAAACAACCCTGCAACCAAATAACAAAGAGGCTCTTGTGTCCCCAACACACGCAATACAATGATAAATTGTATAGGTGCACTAGTTCGGCGGCGAGATGGTGATAGAAGTGCAATATGGATGGTAGATATAGGTTTTTGTAATCTCAAAATATAAAAATAGCAAGGTAACTAGTAACAAAAGTGAGCGACAACGGTATTGCAATGCTTCGAAACAAGGCCTTTGTTTCATACTTTCACTAGTGCAAGTTCTCTCAACAATGAAAACACAATTAGATCATATAACAATCCCTCAACATGCAACAAATAGTCACTCCAAAGTCACTAATAGCAGAGAACAAACGAAGAGATTATTGTAGGGTACGAAACCACCTCAAAGTTATTCTTTTCGATCAATCCATTAGGCTATTCCTATAAGTGTCACAAACAGCTCTAGAGTTTGTAGTAAAATAACACCTTAGGACACACATCAACTAAAACTCTAATGTCACCTAGATAATCCAATGTCACCTCAAGTATCCGCGGTTTTGATTATACGATATGTGTCACACAATCTCAGATTCATCTATTCAAAGCAACACAAAGAACTTCAAAGAGTGCCCCAAAGTTTCTACCGGAGAGTCAAGACAAAAATGTGTGCCAACCCCTATGCATAAGTTCACAAGGTCACTGAACCCGCAAGTTGATCACCAAAACACAAATCAAGTAGATCACGTCAATATCCATTGTCACCACAGATAAGCACATGCAAGACATACATCAAGTATTCTCAGATCCTTAAAGACTCAATCTGATAAGATAACTTCAAAGGGAAAACTCAATCCATTACAAGAAGGTAGAGGGGGAGAAACATCATAAGATCCAACTATAATAGCAAAGCTCGCGGTACATCAAGATCGTGCCATATCAATAACACGAGAGAGAGAGAGAGAGAGAGATCAAACACATAGCTACTTGTACATACCCTCAGCCCCGAGGGTGAACTACTCCCTCCTCGTCATGGAGAGCATCGGGATGATGAAGATTGTCGGTGTTCTGGGAACGGGGATCCCCAGACTTGCTTGCCTGCGGCCTGCGGTGTGGCCCAAGGGGTGGCCCTGTAGGGACCGTCTACATCAACCCAAGCTCAAGACCCTCGCAAGGGTCCAAGGCCCGCGGGGCGGACGACCGCAAGGCTTCCTCAGGGACGGCCTCACCAGGCAGGCTCGCGAGGAGGCTTTGAGATCAAGGCAGGGGTACCTCGCGAGGTGCTCATGACGCAAGCCATGACGATCGAGACCAGGCGGGTGCCAGCCTGCGCAGTGTCCTCGTTTCCTCTTTGGTGAAAAAGGGGGCAGGCACAGGCGTGGAGTACCAAGGAATCGAGCAAAGGTTACCATATCGTTGCAACGAGACCAAGACCAGCAGAGCGGCATGATGGAGGTCACGGTGGAACCCAAGACGGCGTCACCGCCAGTGCCTTTGGCAGTCGAAGACCAACTTTAGTTAGGATAACTTGTACTAGCCGTTCCCCTTCAAAATGGCCATCGTTGGCTCCCTTCCTGCTCAATATTTGGGAAGAGGACCAGGGCCCCTATATATAGAGATAGCCACCACTATAGGAGGGGAGCTCTCATCTCATCCAGTGCTGATCGAATCCACCCAAGTAGAACACCGCACCAACTCAAGAACACCCCTCGCGAGGTTGTTCTTCCTCTGTACTATTCATCATCAGCCCTAGAGGCAATCCACCACACCACACACTAGAGTAGGGTATTACACCACAACGATGGCCCGAAATAGTATAAACCTTGTGTCCCTCGTGTTGTTCATCGTGTAGCTTAGATTCACGGCGAGGCGTTGGGGCGTGGATCGGCAAGGAGAAGATCTTCGTGCGCACCCCAGAGTTCGAACCTTAAGGGTTTTGCCGGAACCCGATATCCGACATTTGGCGCGCCAGGTAGGGGTGCGCTGAAATCCTATTTCCGTAGTTCCGTGTTCCATCATTCCATCGCATCCATGGCGGACGCTCGCCGAGCTCGCGCCGAGCGTCGGGCTGCTCTCGCCGCCCACGTCGCCCAGACGGCTCCCGTCGGTGGGCCTCCCCGTCGTTCTCCGTCGCCTGCCGCCAACGCTGCCACCAGCCCAACGGGGAACGAGTAGCAAGCATCATCGCTTCATCCCTTGGTGCGGTGGGAAGGCCGCACCGCCACTCTGTCGCTAACTCCACCTGGTTCGTCGTTTCACGCTTGTCGCACTCCCACGGACGCGCAGGCCACACTGCTCCTGGCACATGAGCTCCTGCACTACCGCCCTGTCGACGACCTCTATGAGGAGTGGCACGCACGCATCACCGAGCTCGTCAGCGCCGCAGGGGGCTCTCCTGCGCCGTCCCTCTCGCTGCCTCGCCCTCCGTCCTCCGTGGGTGATGCAGCTCAGGAGGTGCCTTGGCCACCTCCTCCCCAAGAAGGCGCCATGGCTCCAAGGCACACGGACCCTGGACGAGACCCACCGCGTCCAGCGCCCGCGCGACAAGAAAGGAGCTGCCAAGAGATCCCTCGGCCTCAAGAAGGCGCTCGCGTGCTCCCCGCTCCGGCACGTCAAGACCGCATCCCTGCACCAGCACGTCAAGACCCCCGCACTGCCCCTGGCGGCAGCATGCGGGAATCTCCAAGAGCAGGCCCGGCGTCTGCAAAGGGCTTCGATGGACACCGCAGGTTGCCGCGCCTTCACCATCGAGCTATGCAGTGTCGCCTGGTCGGTCAAGTTCAAGCCGTATCTGCCTCCACGCTACGACGGCACCGCCGACCCCGTGGAATTCTTGCAGCTATACAAGCTAGGCATCGAGGTGGCCAACGGAGATGAAATGCTCATGGCGAACTGGTTTCCCATGGCGCTAAAAGATGGTGCCCTCACCTGGCTCCTGAACCTGCCTCCCGACTCGATCTCCTCTTGGGACGAGATGCGCACCCGCTTCATCCCCAACTTATAGGGCACTTGCGATCGTCCTCCAGTCGTGGGTGACCTGCACCGCATCAAGCAGCAACCTGGAGAGACCTTGCAGACGTACATCCAGCGCTTCAACATCGCTCGCCTCAAGATTCCCAAGGTGACCGAGGAGGCCATCATCTCAGCATTCTCTGACGGCGTTCGCGACATCAAGATCAAGGAGGAGCTGGCTATCCATGAGGATTTGTGCACATCTCTGGAGCTTTTCAACCTGGCGACCAAGTGCGCAAGGGCTGAGGAGGGGCGCCTCTCCCTTCTTGAGCTTCCAGCTGCTGACCTAGAAGAGAAGAAAGCCAAGGCTAAGGACGTGAAGTGCAAAGGAGCAGCTATGCTCGCAGCAGAACCAGACACGAAGCGCGGCAGGGACCAGCCGGAGTCGTCCAAGGGCAATCGATACTGCGCCTACCACACCCTCTATACCCACAACACCAACGAATGCCAGGAGCTCAGAGCCGTTCGAGAAGGACGCATTGGCCGACGCCCCGAGCGCAACGATCAGGGTTACGGCCGAGGAGGAGGAAGAGGTGGAGGACGATGGGACGACTGAGGTCCTCGCCAGGAGTGGCGTGACCGACCTCACAAGGATCGCTCGCTGGACCAGCCTCGCGAGGGGGCTTGGAGGGATCAGCCTCGCGAGGATCGCCCGCAGGGCAACGCATGCCTTCCTCCTCTGCCACCACCGCCAAGAAGGAATGACGACCACCACCAGGACGAGGGGGCTGGGGGCTTCTAGGAGCCGTGTGCCATCGCTTGCATCTTGGGCGGCGCCCAAGCCCCAGCCTCTCAGCACATCTTCAAGCAGCTTCCTCGCGAGGTGAATGCAGTCCTACCCAAGCTCGAGGCCACGCGCCCTCTCATGTGGTCCACGTGCGCCATCACGTTTAGTACAGCGGATCAACTCAAGTGTGCGGCTATAGCTAGCGTCCTCCCAATGCTTTGTTCCCCAGTCATTAGCAATGTGCAAGTTACTAGGACCCTCATCGATGGCGGTGTAGGACTCAATGTTCTGTCCGTCGAGATGTTCAACAATCTCCAAGTGCCATATGATCAGCTTCAGCCAACCAAGCCTTTCTTAGGATTCACCGACGGTTGCACCACTCCGATAGGGCAGGTTCTGTCAGGACCCCGACTCAATGTCACATTGATCTAGCCTGTAACACCTCATATCACTTTGCGGCCTCACGCACGGTATTCCCATGGGTGTCGCCTTACCTTTGCCCGGGACCGTTTGCGCCTTTTGGCTCACGTATATGATGATGTCGCTAGCATCCATATGATAAGGAGCCCGGGCTGACATGACTAGTCGTAAACCCAAAGTGGCACAGACTTACTGGGACAGGCATCCATGACCCAGCATCGAACGTGTCGGTCATCAGCAAGTGGGTCCGGGCTGTAGCACTGGGCTAGCAGGACTCCGATAAACCGGGCTGTAGCGGGCTAACAGGGCTCCGGTACTCAATGCATGACATTTCCCCGAAGGGACAGACACAGGAACGAAGAAGGACACATGCCGGCCAGCCTAAGTGTTCCGGAGCAGTAGCAAGCTACCAAGGCTCAATGGAAACACTAGGAGACATTTCCCGGTAAGAGAGGCTAGTAAAGATAAACAACTAGATAGTCAGATCCCACACATACCAAGCATTTCAATAACATACACACAATATGCTCGATATGTGCAATACAACATGGCATCACAAAATGACTCTACAACTCAAGTATTTATTCAATAGGCTCCGAGGAGCGAGATATTACAAACATGGGTCTCATGACCCAACAATCAGAGCATACAAGTCAAAGCATATGCGGAAGCTTAACATGTCTGAGTACAGACATCTAGAAATGAAAAAGGCTGAGAAGCCTGACTATCTACCAGATCCTGCCGAGGGCACAAGATCGTAGCTGAGGTAACAAGCTAAACGTCGAAGTCCACGCGGAACTACTAGTGAGACTGAAGTCTCTCTGCAAAAACATAAATTAAGCAACGTGAGTACAAATGTACCCAGCAAGACTTACATCAGATCTAACTACATATGCATCATTATCAACAAAGGAGGTGGTGGAGTTTAACTGCAGCAAGCCAGCTTTGACTCGGTGGCTATCCTGGACTACGACTGCAAGTAACTCTTTTGAGGTGGCGCACACGAGTCCACATATTCACCATAACAATACACCACTATGGATCCGCTCTCGTCTCCCTACGAGAACGCCATCCATAGCACTCAGGCTTATCTTGCGTATTTTAGAGTATCCACTTTCACTTGTCTATGAACTATGCAAGGGGTCCAAGTTTCCATATCCGAGGACTCTGGCTATTAGAATAGATAGTGATAACCCTGCAGGGGTGTACTTCTTCACACACGCTCTCGCCACTTATCGCCCTGTACACGTCATGTACCTCGGCAACCTTCAAGCGGAAGCCGGGCGAGGGAGTCGGCCCTGACCTGACTAACCATACAAGTCTCTCGTCCAGGTTTATCGCCTATTCGGGTTCCATCCGCAAGGAGATACGGCCGGGGTGTCGCTCACGGCCCCAAACGATGTGAGCAGGGTTCCCAAGCCCACCATCCGGGTGCCACTTGGTACACCGGGCCACTGTGCCTAGTCTGTCCCAAGCCCACCTGTACCGGGTGCCACTTGGTAGACTACTAACACTACCTACAAACACCAGAAACTAGTTGCAACTCCTAAACAGAGATCATGTTGATTAATAAGTCGAGAGGGGTTGAGTTACCGGAACCCAATGTGTGGTAGTAACTGGTCATGGATCACAAACACAGAACTCAGTTCCTGAGGACGGCTGCAATGAGACAACCCACCATTTACTCGTACATGGCCTCTCACCGCTACCTTTACCAAATCGTGTTCACACACCTAGCTCTCAACGGTAGGGCATGTTCACACACCTCTGATTCATCCCCAATGAATCAGACCTGACTCAACTCTAAGCAGTAGCAGGCATGACAAACAAGCATGAATGAGTAGGCACAATAGGGCTCAAACAACTCCTACTCATGCTAGTGGGTTTCATCTATTTACTGTGGCAATGACAGGTCATGCAGAGGATAAGGGGTTCAACTACCGCAGCAAGTAACAAATATGTCGTTGTTGTCCTAATGCAGTAAAAGAGAGCAGGAGCGAGAGAGTGGGATTTTATCAGAATGAACAAGGGGGTTTTGCTTGCCTGGCACTTCTGAAGATAATATAGCTCTTCATCGGTGTCATCGATCACATCGCCGGTACACGTCTATCGAGAGGGGACAATTACCAGCAAACAAGGAAGAAAACAATCAATGCAATGCGACAATATGATGCATGAATGTGACATGGCAATATGATGTGATTTGTGCTGATGCAACTAAACCAGATTAAATGAAGTTGGTTTGAATCCAAGATTCAAATTCAAACTCCACATGTGGTTATTTAAATGCCATTTAATTGAATTGTCCTAAACAGTGGTCATAAGTTGTTCTAACATGCATGAAAATAGTACAGATGGATTCCTTGAATTTTTCTGATAATTTTTCATATATAATTTATTTCATTTGGAGTTACGGTTGAATTTCTATGAATTTTAGAAGTTTGTACAATTTTTGGAATTTCCTGGATTATTTTAAAACCAGAAAATGATTTATTGCGTCAGCACTAGGTCATGCTGATGTCAGTAGGTCAACTAGGCGGGTCCAGGTCAAACTTGACCAATGGGGCCCACTGGTCAGTGACCCAGTGCAGCCTAGGGTCAATGACAGGTGGGTCCGGTCAACAGACACGTCAGCACGGTCAACTTTGACTTGTGGGGCCACTGTGATTAGTTAAAACTAATCATAAACTAAACTGCGGTTAGTTAAGGCGTGGGGCCCAGTAGTTAGTGAGAGAGGGGGTTAGTTAGTGTGTCATTAGCGTTTAATGACATCGCCACGTCACCAGCCACCGGAGTTGGACGCCGGCGACCAAAATGGCGGCGGCAACGCGCCGGACTTGCGCTAAAGGCGACGGAGGCGACGGCTGAGGGCACCGGGGCGTAGCCCGGGCTCTCCCGCATCTGATGGGGTAGGTGGGAGGCTGCGGGAACGCCGGGGCTCACCGGAACGGAGCTCGCGGCGGCGCCGGAGTTCGGGTGGTAACGGGCGCGAGGCCCTGGTGGGGTTTTGGACAAGCTGAGCTGCGCATGGGCTTCCTGTGAGCCCCACGAGCTCAAAGTCGTGCTCAGACGCAACCGAAACAAGCCATGGCCGCGACGGCAACATGGCCGGCGGCAGCGAGCTCCGGTTGCGGTGAGACGGCGGGTACAACATGGGGGCGAGCGAATGGAGAGAGGGGAAACACGACGGGGCTCACCGCGAGTCCGTTGGGAGGGTTAGTGGGCTCGAAGATGTCTTGTCGGGGGCGAATCGACGACGGAGATCGACGGGGCCGAAGGTTGAAGAAGGCGGC
Organism: Triticum aestivum; assembly: GCF_018294505.1. Classification (NCBI taxonomy): domain Eukaryota; kingdom Viridiplantae; phylum Streptophyta; class Magnoliopsida; order Poales; family Poaceae; genus Triticum; species Triticum aestivum. The sequence continues at coordinate 381,863,320 of NC_057810.1, read as the reverse complement.
GGTGTGGGCGTTCGGGGGCATCCGGCGGCGCGTGTGTCCTTGAGGAGGCGTAGACGACGGAGGTGGAGCTCCTGGACAGTTGGGAAGGCTAGGCGGTGGCTGTGGCCGCGGCGAACGGTGTCGGTGGCGATGGTGGCGTTCGGCCATGGCTGCGGGCAAGAGAGGGGGAGAGCTAGGAAAGAGGGGGGGGGAGAACAGAGGGGGTCGAGGCGTCTCCAGGCGCGGGGACAGGGAGGAGGTTGAGCCTCCAGCGTGAAGCAGGAGGTGGAGCCTGCGTGCGCGGGCGCTTTCTCACGGCGACAGCAGCAGCTTTGGGGCGAGGGGAGGAAGACGACAGTAGGTCGCGGTGGGCTGGGCAGCAGTGTTGGGCCGTGCAGGAGCTGAGCCAGCCAGGTAGGTCCAGGTAAGCGACAGATAGGTCTTCTGCTCTCTTTTTTATTTTTCTTCTGTTTTGTTTTATTTAATTGCCACTGAATTCTAATTCAAATAAAATTTGAAAACAGTGCCAAAACTCCCCTGGATATTTTTAAGTCACTTAATGGACTTCTCCATATATACATAAAATATCTCAGGTCATTTGAAAATATATTCATTATATATTATGAATATAATTCCAAATTCAAATAGAATATGATTTAAATTCAATGCTCAAAATATTCCTCAAAAATGTTCATTATTTTTGGTTTGGTATAAAACCCTTGCCAAAATATAACCAACATTAGTTAAGGCCATTTTGGAAACATTGAATGCATTTTAGGGTTTTTGCCCTTCTTTTATTTAAGTTTTTTTTGAGGCTTCCACATTTCCCCAGTTCAAGTTCAAAAATTTAAACATGATGCAAACACTAGGCAGCACCAGAAGCTAGGGATGTGACAACTCGCCCCCACTAAACAAGAATCTCGTCCCGAGATTCAAGCGTAGGGTAAGACGAAGGGAAAACGCCAACTAACATAATCTTCACGATCTAGGGTGCACTCCATAAGAGTGTTGATTCGATCACCATCTTTGTCCCGTCGTCTTGCTCTGAGAACTCCAGCTAATCATGACAAGAATAGGAAAGGAAAACTCTAGAAGGATCGATCTTCTCGAAGGTCGAACAACTCAGGATCAACTCATGGGATGAGACATTGACACATCTCTTGAGCTGAGACACGAAGCATAGATCTGAAGAAATGGAGTGAGACAGATGACGAGGGTTCGCTAAGTAGACAACAATTCCAGACTTAAGAATGTGGTGATCGGTTGTCAACGTAGCGAGGAATTGAATTGCCATGATACCATAATGGGGCACCTTAGGGATGGTGACTTGTAGAAATATCCCCTTAAGTGGCAAAAAGAATTACCTTTGATTCAGAGATCATTGAAAATATTTTATACCAACCTAAGGCAATTCTCGAGCGGCCATTTGGAGGGGTTCGGTAGAATGGCATACCCGGATTAAAATGGATGATGTGGATTACCTTGTTGAAAACAACACAAGGAATGATTTTAGTAACTGGGAGAAGCTCAACAGTAGAGAGTGAGTCCACTGTTTGAAAAGTTATAGCATAATCGAGGAAACTGAGAGCAATCCAGTTAGTGCCGATGATAACACCTAGCGCTTGTGCGTGCTCTCAAGAACTTGAGCATCTCCATATTCATCAAGGTTTTACCAACATCCGTGTCAAGGATTCTGGCAACACAACTTGCTACCATGATGAATGATGATGGATGATACATATGCAAAGGAAGATAACACTTTCTTAGATTTCACCTTAGCGAGGCCAAGGAAACAAAATCTGGATGATCGACCGAGAGACATTTAGCACTCCACTTCTAATGTTCTCCTTGATGTGCCAGCGCAACCCATTTATTAAACTGGGTTGATATCTAGGACATCAAGTAAAGGTCGGACTTCAGGAGCACAAAAATCATAAGGCACAACTAGGGAGTAAATCCTACGAAGTCCTTATGGGAAGGTGGCCAACTTCTTTAATCAAGATACTACAATAATAGGTCCTTCGGCTGGGTGGTGCTGGCCACGACATCCACTTTACCAGTTATCGAGGGACCAATATTATAGTTCTTGGGAAATGTTCCAACCATCATATCTGCCTGAGATTCAGATCTGGTTGGTGTCAGAATAATCCTGACTCATCGAGTCTAGGAAGAAAAATGAAAGTTTGCAACACAAATCGACGAGATGACGTTGCGAGATTCTCGAGGGACGAACTGCGATAGCAAGCTCCAAAACATGAGCTGGTTCTGCTACAAACATGTGAACATGTTGTCCCAGACAAGCATGACCACATGGTAGTCTTATAATAAAACACTACCGAGTTCTGGTTGGGAACCATCATCGAGGATATCAAAGTTCTTGATTAAGCCCGGGTTAGCTCTTAAAAAGAACTCCTTCTCCTAGACCAAATCAGTCAGTGGCTTGGTGTGCTACAGAATTCATATGGAACGAAGATGATCAGTCTAACAGACCACAGAATACTTTGCACGTGCATGGCTGACTTGGGATGATTCCAGAGGAAGCAAAACTAACTTTCTCAAATTCACGGCGGCAACTTTCACCAAATGCACGTGTATAAGAGGAAGTCACTCCTTTCATCAAACAAATACTTCATGAGCTAGCATGAAGAAAATGCTTTCAAAAGTTTCCAACACTAACTTACTGTCCAACAAGATCTTGGAGAAGATAAAATGATGTTGATGGGCTCAACAACAAATCATCGAGATTTCCATGAAGATGGAAATCCACGACTTGGTGAACAAGGTGATAGCATTGGTCAGACCAAAAGATGTAATGGTGTATGCTCGAGGAAAATCCACGAGTAAGACAAGATTACGAACATCGTTGGTTCTGATTTGATTTGACGATAACTCATACTCAAATCAAAGTTTTTATAAGGCAATAGGTCCAATAACTGATCACAGGGACCAATCACTGAAGATATCATCTTTCTTCAACTCACACAAACACAAGATATCCCTTTTGGAAAAATGAGCTAAGTTAGGCAAGCTTTTATCTTCCAACTCTCCAAGTTGCTGTTCAGCTTAACCGTCTAGCTCAAGGGTATCCAACACAGACTCTTGGAGAAGGGGTGGTTTACAGGAATAAACCAACTCGATCACGAACTCAACATAGCGGTCAGGTGACAACCTGGTAATACTTCCGAGAAGATAATCGAAAAATCACGAACCACCGGTATGTTACTAAGCTCAAGAGCAATCTTGCTTTTCAGGGCAAGACGATATGGTGAAATAAACAAGGGATTGGATAATCCTAACTCATTGATCGAAGAGTGCACCAGAAATAAGGACTAGGTAGCATGATAATCCTAGGGTGAGGATTCAATAATCAACACGCCAAGGATAATTATTGTCCATTAACTACCAGGCAACGGGGTTGCTAGGAGTATTGAGTTCACACATCACGATTCACTTGTCGGCACTCCGGTTGCAACAACACGGAAGCGAGAAATGAAAATGATGGCGAGAAGTATCACTACGTCAAGAATTCACAAGGGCTGGAGCAATTCTCATGAAAATCCTGACATAAAGGGGGTGATACTCCAGGGTAGAACAGAATCAAAAGCTGGATTGCATCTGATCTGCGGAAGACAACTTCTTTGACTCGATCCTGGATATGGATGAGGTACTGGAGTTTGTTTCTCCTAGTTATTCCGGAATAGAATGGCTTGACGGACCACAAGAGTAATAGGCCTCGATAAACGAATGCACACATACTCTTGACTATCAATTGATAGACGAGGGTCAGAATACAACTAAAGAGAAAAACTCAAAGGAACATATAATTTTCTGAGTTGTGGATGCATAGATTAGTATGTCGAACCAATTCAACATCTTTCCTCCGGATAAGCCATGCAGAGAGGTAGGACTGGCAGAGTCACGATTTATGAATGGAGAACTCCTCAAGAGTACTCTAATTGTGATCTATTGATCCAATAAACATCTGCCATAAGCGGTTCATAGTATTTGGAAGAAGGAAATACCATGAACTTCGAGGACTATTTCAAAGGTTACTAATAACCTAAAGGAACTAGCAAACACTATCAACATGAGGTAAGTAGGGTGGATCTCGGGTTCAAAACCCAAGGAGTAGAATACCTACTAACTAAATTGCATCACGGGATGCTTTCGGGAATAAAGGCCAGAATCATCACACTGGGACACAAATCATGGCTAGACCACTAGATGATCCCCTAAGCACTTAGGGTCATAATACTAGCTCCAACATATATGTCAAGGCAATAAAGTATCTCAACTCACTGATTTGTGTGATTAATCTGACCAAAGGCACATCGGAAACAGGAGGAAGGGATTTGCAAATGCATCCAACTATTTAGAAACCTGGGATGACTCGGACAGCATAACGGCTGTAAATGCTCAAAAGATTAGAGACATGCTACAAAAATGGTGGCATAGCCACTCAGAAGCACAATATCAAGGTTCCGAGATCAATAGTTAGCATACAGAGGTAGAAACTGAATTGAGACTTGAAACTATCAATCCTATAAGTCTCTAACACAGTAACTCGTCATCCTAGTAGATAGATGAGAAGCCTAGTTCTTAATCCCCGTAGAAGAGAAGAGGTTGACTCAGATCAGAAGGCCACGAGGTATAAGGAGTAAAAAGAGCCTTACGTTTCAACCCACAATCAATTCCCCTACATAACTAAAGAATTTCTAGACTCAACTTCGACCAGTTTGGCTTGGTAATCCTACAGGCAGTCAAGCTCTGATACCAACGCTGTCAGGACCCCGACTCAATGTCACATCGATCTAGCCTGTAACACCTCATATCACTTTGCGGCCTCACGCACGGTATTCCCACGGGTGTCGCCTTACCTTTGCCCGGGACCGTTTGCGCCTTTTGGCTCACGTATATGATGATGTCGCTAGCATCCATATGATAAGGAGCCCGGGCTGACATGACTAGTCGTAAACCCAAAGTGGCACAGACTTACAGGGACAGGCATCCATGACCCAGCATCGAACGTGTCGGTCATCAGCAAGTGGGTCCGGGCTGTAGCACTGGGCTAGCAGGACTCCGGTAAACCGGGCTGTAGCGGGCTAACAGGGCTCCGGTACTCAATGCGTGACATTTCCCCGAAGGGACAGACACAGGAACAAAGAAGGACACATGCCAGCCATCCTAAGTGTTCCGGAGCAGTAGCAAGCTACCAAGGCTCAATGGAAACACTAGGAGACATTTCCCGGTAAGAGAGGCTAGTAAAGATAAACAACTAGATAGTCAGATCCCACACATACCAAGCATTTCAATAACATACACACAATATGCTCGATATGTGCAATACAACATGGCATCACAAAATGACTCTACGACTCAAGTATTTATTCAATAGGCTCCGAGGAGCGAGATATTACAAACATGGGTCTCATGACCCAACAATCAGAGCATACAAGTCAAAGCACATGCGGAAGCTTAACATGTCTGAGTACAGACATCTAGAAATGAAAAAGGCTGAGAAGCCTGACTATCTACCAGATCCTGCCGAGGGCACAAGATCGTAGCTGAGGTAACAAGCTAAACATTGAAGTCCACGCGGAACTACTAGTGAGACTGAAGTCTCTCTGCAAAAACATAAATTAAGCAACGTGAGTACAAATGTACCCAGCAAGACTTACATCAGATCTAACTACATATGCATCATTATCAACAAAGGGGGTGGTGGAGTTTAACTGCAGCAAGCCAGCTTTGACTCGGTGGCTATCCTGGACTACGACTGCAAGTAACTCTTTTGAGGTGGCGCACACGAGTCCACATATTCACCATAACAATACACCACTATGGATCCGCTCTCGTCTCCCTACGAGAACGCCATCCATAGCACTCACGCTTATCTTGCGTATTTTAGAGTATCCACTTTCACTTGTCTATGAACTATGCAAGGGGTCCAAGTTTCCATATCCGAGGACTCTGGCTATTCGAATAGATAGTGATAACCCTGCAGGGGTGTACTTCTTCACACACGCTCTCGCCACTTATCGCCCTGTACACGTCATGTACCTCGGCAACCTTCAAGCGGAAGCTGGGCGAGGGAGTCGGCCACGACCTGACTAACCATACAAGTCTCTCGTCCAGGTTTATCGCCTATTCGGGTTCCATCCGCAAGGAGATCTGGTCGGGGTGTCACTCACGGCCCCAAACGATGTGAGCAGGGTTCCCAAGCTCACCATCCGGGTGCCACTTGGTACACCGGGCCACTGTGCCTAGTCTGTCCCAAGCCCACCTGTACCGGGTGCCACTTGGTAGACTACTAACACTACCTACAAACACCAGAAACTAGTTGCAACTCCTGGACAGAGATCATGTTGATTAATAAGTCGAGAGGGGTCGAGTTACCGGAACCCAATGTGTGGTAGTAACTGGTCATGGATCACAAACACACAACTCAGTTCCTGAGGACGGCTGCAATGAGACAACCCACCATGTACTCCTACATGGCCTCTCACCGCTACCTTTACCAAATCGTGTTCACACACCTAGCTCTCAACGGTAGGGCATGTTCACACACCTCTGATTCATCCCCAATGAATCAGACCTGACTCAACTCTAAGCAGTAGCATGCATGACAAACAAGCATGAATGAGTAGGCACAACAGGGCTCAAACAACTCCTACTCATGCTAGTGGGTTTCATCTATTTACTGTGGCAATGACAGGTCATGCAGAGGATAAGGGGTTCAGCTACCGCAGCAAGTAACAAATATGTCGTTGTTGTCCTAATGCAGTAAAAGAGAGCAGGAGCGAGAGAGTGGGATTTTATCGGAATGAACAAGGGGGTTTTGCTTGCCTGGCACTTCTGAAGATAATATAGCTCTTCATCGGTGTCATCGATCACATCGCCGGTACACGTCTATCGAGAGGGGACAATTACCGGCAAACAAGGAAGAACACAATCAATGCAATGCGACAATATGATGCATGAATGTGACATGGCAATATGATGTGATTTGTGCTAATGCAACTAAACCAGATTAAATGAAGTTGGTTTGAATCCAAGATTCAAATTCAAACTCCACATGTGGTTATTTAAATGCCATTTAATTGAATTGTCCTAAACAGTGGTCATAAGTTGTTCTAACATGCATGAAAATAGTACAAATGGATTCCTTGAATTTATTTGATAATTTTTCATATATAATTTATTTCATTTGGAGTTACGGTTGAATTTCTATGAATTTTAGAAGTTTGTACAATTTTGGAATTTCCTGGATTATTTTAAAACCAGAAAATGATTTATTGCGTCAGCACTAGGTCATGCTGATGTCAGCAGGTCAACTAGGCGGGTCCAGTTCAAACTTGACCAATGGGGCCCACTGGTCAGTGACCCAGTGCAGCCTAGGGTCAATGACAGGTGGGTTCGGTCAACAGACACGTCAGCACGGTCAACTTTGACTTATGGGGCCACTGTGATTAGTTAAAACTAATCATAAACTAAACTGCGGTTAGTTAAGGCGTGGGGCCCAGTAGTTAGTGAGAGAGGGGGTTAGTTAGTGCGTCATTAGCGTTTAATGACATCGCCACGTCACCAGCCACCGGAGTTGGACGCCAGCGACCAAAATGGTGGCGGCAACGCGCCGGACTTGCGCTAAAGGCGACGGAGGCGGTGGCTGAGGGCACCGGGGCGTAGCCCGGGCTCTCCCGCATCTGATGGGGTAGGTGGGAGGCTGCGGGAATGTCGGGGCTCTCCGGAACGGAGCTCGCGGCGGCGCCGGAGTTCGGGTGGTAACGGGCGCGAGGCCCTGGTGGGGTTTTGGACAAGCTGAGCTGCGCATGGGCTTCCTGTGAGCCCCACGAGCTCAAAGCCGTGCTCGGACGCAACCGAAACAAGCCATGGCCGCGACGGCAACATGGCCGGCGGCAGCGAGCTCCGGTTGCGGTGAGACGGCGGGTACAGCATGGGGGCGAGCGAATGGAGAGAGGGGAAACACGACTGGGCTCACCGCGAGTCCGTTCGGAGGGTTAGTGGGCTCGAAGATGTCTTGTCGGGGGCGAATCGACGACGGCGATCGACGGGGCCGAAGGTTGAAGAAGGCGGCGGTGTGGGCGTTCGGGGGCGTCCGGCGGCGCGTGTGTCCTTGAGGAGGTGTAGACGACGGAGGTGGAGCTCCTAGACAGTTGGGAAGGCTAGGCGGTGGCTGTGGCCGAGGCGAACGGCATCGGTGGTGATGGTGGCATTCGGCCATGGCTGCGGGCAAGAGAGGGGGAGAGCCAGGAAAGAGGGGGGGAGAACAGAGGGGGTCGAGGCGTCTCCAGGCGCGGGGACAGGGAGGAGGTTGAGCCTCCAGCGCGAAGCAGGAGGTGGAGCCTGCGTGCGCGGGCGCTTTCTCATGGCGACAGCAGCAGCTTTGCGGCGAGGGGAGGAAGACGACAGTAGGTCGCGGTGGGCTGGGCAGCGGTGTTGGGCCGTGCAGGAGCTGAGCCAGCCAAGTAGGTCCAGGTAAGCGACAGATAGGACTTCTGCTCTCTTTTTTTATTTTTCTTCTGTTTTGTTTTATTTAATTGCCACTGAATTCTAATTCAAACAAAATTTGAAAACAGTGCCAAAACTCCCCTGGATATTTTTAAGTCACTTAATGGACTTCTCCACATATACATAAAATATCTCAGGTCATTTGAAAATATATTCTGTCAGGACCCCGACTCGATGTCACATCGATCTAGCCGGTAACACCTCATATCCCTTTGCGGCCTCACGCACGGTATCCCCACGGGTGTCGCCTTACCTTTGCCCGGGACCATTTGCGCCTTTTGGCTCACGTATATGATAGTGTCGCTAGCATCCATATGATAAAGAGCCCGGGCTGACATGACTAGTCGTAAACCCAAAGTGGCACAGACTTACAGGGACAGGCATCCATGACCCAGCCTCGAACGTGTCGGTCATCAGCAAGTGGGTCCGGGCTGTAGCACTGGGCTAGCAGGACTCCGGTAAACCGGGCTGTAGCGGGCTAACAGGACTCCGGTACTCAAAGCGTGACATTTCCCCGAAGGGACAGACACAGGAACGAAGAAGGACACATGCCGGCCAGCCTAAGTGTTCCAGAGCAGTAGCAAGCTACCATGGCTCAGCGGTAACACTAGGAGACATTTCCCGGTAAGAGAGGCTACTAAAGATAAACAACTAGATAGTCAGATCCCACACATACCAAGCATTTCAATCATACACACAATATGCTCAATATGTGCAAATACAACGAAGCATCACAACATGACTCTACGACACAAGTACTTTATTTAAGGCTCAGAGAGCCATACATAGCATACACAAAGGTACGGGTCACACGACCCAACATTCAAGTCATACAGTCATACAAACCAGCAGCGGAAGTAACTTGTCTGAGTACAGACAACTAGTAAAATAAAAGAGGCTTGGAAAGCCTAGCTATACTACGTGGTCCTTCACAAGCTCAGGGTCACCACCTGGGTCTTTAGCCTACTTGTTGATGTCAACGTCTACATAGAACCCATCAGAAGGGGTTGCAGCGTCTTCTGTAAAAATGTAAATTATAGCAACATGAGTACAAAGGTACTCAGCAAGACTTACATCAGATCCTACATACATGCATAGTATCAAGAAGGGTTGGTGGAGTTATTGCAGCAAGCCAGCTTTGACTCTTGGCTAGACTATCCTACGATACTCCAACTTGAAATGGTTTTGCGCACACGAGTCCACTACTCATCACTTCAATACACTACCGAGGATCCACCTCCGTCTTCCTACGGAAGAGCCATCCTCGGCACTCACACTTATCTTGAGGCTTTTATTAGTTTCCATTTACTTGTCTATGAACTGTATAGGCAACCAAGTAGTCCTTTACCGCGGACGCGGCTATTCGAATAGATTATGGTAACCCTGCAAGGGTGTACTTCTTCATACATGTTTCCACCACTTAGTGTCTGCACACGACATGTGCTCGGCAGACTTCAAGCGAAAGCCGACGTGGGTGTAGACCACGACCTACCTAAACACTTAAGCCTCTAGTCCAGGTTTATCGCCTATTCAGGTTCCATCCGCAGGGAGTCCGGCCGAGGTTTCCCATACGGCCCCGAACGATGTGAACAGGGTTCCCGAGATACCTAACGGGTATTCGGTACACCCGGCCACGTACCTACCGCATCACAGCCCACCCCTACGATCAGCGCTGTCCACGGCCTCCAGTAGGCTACAAACACCAGAAACTACTTGCAACTCCTGGACAGAGAGCTAGGGTGAATAAGAAGTCGAGCGGGGTCATATTTCAGGGCCCAATGCATGGTAGTAGCTGTATCTTAAATCACACATACAGATCTCAGTGCTTAAGGTCGGCTTCAATGAAACAACCCACCATGTACTCCTACATGGCCTCTCATCGATACCTTTACCAAATCGTGTTCACCACACCACTCTCATTACCGCCATAATCATTTCACTCTAGCCCATCACCCAGTTGAACCAGACCTGACACGACTCTAAGCATAGCAGGCATAGCAAGGTAGGAACAACACATACATATGGCTCAATCAACTCCTACACATGCTAGTGGGTTTCATCTAGTTACTGTGGCAATGACAGGTCATGCAGAGGAAATGGGTTCAACTACCGTAGCACACAGCAGTTTGAAACGCGTTGTCTTAATGCAGTAAAAGAGAGCAGGAGCGAGAACATGGGATTGTATCGATATGATCAAATGGTTGGTTGCTTGCCTGATGGTTCGATGCACTGATACGATTCTTCGTTAGGGTAATGACGGTACTCCTCGGAGGCAGAACCTGCCGCAAAGAACACTGATACACAACCATCACCAAACAATGTGCAACAATATGATGCATGCATGAAACATAGTAATATGAGTGTGTTGGGCTAATGCAACTAAGACCAGAAGGGTTTTAGCAAATTTGAATCAAAGATTCAAATTTCAAACTCAAACATGGCCTTTTAAAGTGCTTTTCCTTGTTCTGCTTGAAACATCAATTTAACTTGTTTGATCATGCATGAAAATAGTACAGATGGATAGATTGGATTTTTCTGATCATTTTTCATATATAATTTGTCCAATTTGGAGTTACAGAATAAAAGTTATGAATTTTTGAAGTTTAAATAATATTCTGGAATTTCCTGATTTAATTTAAATCCAGAAATATAAATATTGCGCCAGCATGACGTCAGCATGACGTCAGTGGTCAACTGCGGCTGGCTGAGGTCAAACCTGACGTGTGGGGTCCACACGTCAGTGACAGGGGGGTTAAACAGGGTTAATTTAATCCTAATTAGGGGTTAGTGGCGCTGGGGCCCACTGTCAGTGTCAGGGGGGGGGTAGTTAGTTTAACTGATTCGGTTAGTGCTAATCCTAATTAGCTACAGGGCTGGGCCCACCTGTCAGGGACACAGGGGGGTTCCTGCCGTGGTCAAGGTGGGTCAAACCCACCGGCGACATGACGCCGGCGAGGCCCGAGACGGCGGCGCGATGCGGGATCGCGCTACAGGGCACGGGCGAGGCCGTGCTTGGGCTCGTTGGAGAGCCCTTGCTCCCGTGCGTCGAACGGTGGTGGTGGCCGTGCCTGGGGTGGCCTGTACCGTCGACGGCGACGACCGTGGCGGCTGCCGGAGCTCGGTTGAGCTCGGGGTCGAGGCTACAACGGCTGCGGGGATGCGGGGTTGGCACCTACGGCTTCTACGCGGTGCGGTGAGGGCGTGGGTGTGCTCGGTTGGGCGCTACGGTGACCGTGGCTACGACGGCGACATCGCCGGCGGCGTCGAGCTTTGGAGCTCAAGGGGGCGGCAGCTACAGGAGGCTAGGGACGACGGGGCAAGGGGGAATCGAATCAGTGGCTCACCGCGGAGCTGCAGGGATGGTTAGCGGGCTCGGGGACGGCCGGAGTGCAGCGAATCGACGACGATGACCTCCGGTGGCCGAGGAGGGGAACGGCGACGTAGGCGGCGATGCAGGGCTTCCGGAGACCCGTGGATCGATGGGGAGGACGAGGGGGTCGAGGCGGAGCTCCTGAGCTAGTCGGGGGAGCGTGGGGTGGCCGGTGACGGCTGCTATGGCGAACGGCGGCGAGGGTGGTGTTCGGCCGTGTGAGAGAGAGAGCGAGGGAGAGGAGGGAGGAGCCGAGGGAGAGTGAGAGAGAGCAGGGGGGGAGGCGTGGCGTCGTCCGGGGCATCGAGCGAGGAGGGGAGGGCAGGCAGGCAGCCGAGCAGGTGGCGTGGCGCGGTGGCGCGCGCGCGCGCCGGCCACACTCCCCTTCCTCTGTCGAGGACGAAGACGACAGAGGAGGGAGGCGGGCTGGGCCGCCTGCTGGCTGGGCCGGCCAGCTGGCTGGGCCGCACAGTGGAGGAGCCCAGGTAAGCTCCTCCTGTTATTTATTTTTCTGTTTTCTAATTTCTGACATTTGTTTTGATTTAAATAATATATTAAATCATTTATTTACCTTATGCCAATTTTTGCAGGAGCTAGATATATTATTCCAGAGCTCCTTTATAATTGGCATAATATTTGGACATATATTAATATATATAATTAATATATTTCCAATGCAAATATTTATGCATTAATTCCAAATGCCCAAAATAAATACCTATGAGCTCTTAAAAATATTGGTTTGATTTTTATCTCTGTCCAATATTTTCAGAGAGCAACATGAGCATTTTCTTGGACCCTTTTGGAGAAATTTTTATTTGGATCATTTTCAGGAATGATTCTGAGGGTTTCACAATCCCCATTTCAAGTTAAATGGAAATTTTAAACATGATGCACACACTCTGATGCATGACTAGCTAGGGTGTGACAACTCACCCCCACTCAAAAGAATCTCGTCCCGAGATTTGGGTTCCTCCGGGAAGAAGGCGGGATACTCAAGTCGAAGACGATCCTCCCTTTCCCAGGTTGCTTCATCCTCAGAATGGTGCGACCATTGAACTTTGAGAAACTTGATATTATGACGTCGGGTGGTACGTTCGGCCTGATCGAGGATACGAATGGGGTACTCTCGATATGTAAGGTTATCTTGGAGATCAAGCGTTTCATGGTCCACTTCACGGATAGGATCCGAGAAGCAACGCCTGAGTTGGGAAACGTGGAAGACATCGTGGACTCTGGAGAGGTGCGGAGGTAGTTCCAACTGGTAGGCAACTTCTCCTCGTTTGGCGAGAATGCGAAAAGGTCCAATGTAACGAGGAGCCAATTTGCCTTTGATACCGAAACGATGGGTTCCCTTCAGAGGGGTGACCCGAAGATAAGCCTTCTCGTCAACCTCGAAAGTCATAGCCTTATGTTTTCGGTCATATTGACTCTTTTGACGAGATTAGGCTGTTTTCAACTTTTCACGAACGATACGAACTTGTTCTTCTGCTTCCTGAATCATGTCCGGGCCAAAGAATTGTCTTTCCCCGGTTTCTGACCAGTTAAGGGGTGTTCGACACCGTCGTCCATAGAGAACTTCAAAAGGGGCTTTACCCAAGCTAGATTGATAGCTGTTGTTGTAAGCGAATTCGGCAAATGGAAGGCACTTCTCCTAGTCCATTCCGAATGAGATAACAGAGGCTCGAAGCATGTCTTCTAGAATCTGGTTGACGCGTTCCACTTGACCACTCGACCGAGGGTGGAAGGCGGTGCTAAAGGAGAGACGGGTTCCCATAGCATTTTGGAAACTTTCCCAAAATCGAGAGGTGAAAAGACTTCCTCGATCCGAGTTGATTTCCAAAGGAACACCATGGAGGGACACTATTCGGGAGATGTATAAGTCTGCCAGCTGGCTAGCGGTTATACTCTCACGAACAGGTAAGAAATGGGCTACTTTGGAAAGACGATCGACAACGACGAAAATAGCATTATTCCCTCTCTTGGTCCTGGGAAAACCGGTAATGAAATCCATACCAATTTTATCCCATTTCCATTCAGGAATAGCTAAGGGTTGAAGGGTGCCAGCAGGCCGTTGATGCTCTGCTTTTACACGACGACAGACGTCGCAATTAGGAATATACTGAGCAATTTCTCTCTTCATCCTAGTCCACCAGAACCTCTGGCGTAGGTCCTGATACATCTTAGTACTACTGGGATGAATGGTGAGAGGAGATTCATGAGCCTCCTTAAGGATCAACTGCCGTAGATGCTGGTTCTTGGGAACCACTAGACGGTTCTCAAAGTACACAACACCATGATCATTTGTGGAGAAACAACTAGCACCTCCGCTAGCAATGTTCTCTTTGATTTTAGATATTCCCTTATCTCGCTTTTGGGCAGCGATGATTTGATCCGTAAGAGTAGGTTTTGCTACCAAGGTGGAAAGAAAACCTTGAGGTACAATGTGAAGGTTAAGCTTCCGAAATTCCTCATGGAGAAGCGGTTGACTTTGTTGTAACATCAGGTTGTTACAATAAGATTTACGACTTAGCGCATCAGCCATGACGTTGGCTTTCCCTGGGGTGTAGGTTATTCCTAAGTCGAAGTCTGTGATCAATTCAACCCAACGTCTTTGCCTGAGATTCAGATCCGGTTGGGTGAAAATGTACTTCAGACTTTGGTGATCAGTGAAAATTTCGCAACGATTACCGAGGAGGTAATGTCGCCAAGTCTTAAGTGCATAGACTACGGCTGCAAGCTGTAGATCATGAGTAGGATAATTCTCCTCATGTGGGTGCAATTGCCGTGAAGCGTAGGCAATTACATGTCGATCTTGCATAAGGATGCAACCTAGTCCTTGTCGCGAGGCGTCGCAGTAGATAACAAAGTCTTTGGAGAAGTCTGGCGGTACCAGTACGGGAGCAGAAGTCAGGCGTCTTTTCAGTTCCTGAAAGCTGTGCTCACATTGTGGAGTCCACTCGAACTTCTTATCTTTCTTGAGGAGTTCGGTTAGAGGTTTAGCAACCTTGGAGAAGTTCTCGACAAAGCGACGAAAATAGCTCGCTAAGCCTAGAAAACTCCGAACTTGCTTGACCGATTCAGGTGGAGTCCAATTAAGGACGGCTTGAACTCGCTCAGGGTTAACAGCAATACCTTTACCAGATATTACATGACCCAGATAGGTCACTTCTGACAACCAGAATTCGCATTTAGAAAATTTGGCATAAAGGCGATGCTCTCGAAGTTTCTTCAACACTAGCCTTAGATGTTCGGCATGTTCTTCCTCATTCTTGGAGTAGATGAGTATATCATCGAGGTAAACCACGACGAATTTATCCAAATACTCCATGAAGATTGAGTTCATTAACCGAGAAAAGGTGGCTGGAGCGTTGGTTAATCCGAAGGACATGACGGTGTACTCGTATTGGCCATAACGAGTAACAAAGGCCGTTTTAGGAATGTCCCCGTTTCTGATTTTGATTTGATGGTAGCCCAACCTCAAATCCATCTTGGAGAAGACTGAGGATCCAGCGAGCTGATCATACAGGTCGTTGATCCTGGGAAGCGGATATTTGTTCTTGATTGTGACCAAATTGACAGGTCGGTAATCTACAACCATCCGGTCCGTACCATCCTTCTTCTTGACGAATAGGACGGGGCAAGCCCACGGAGATGAACTAGGGCGGATGAAACCCTTTTTCAAGGACTCATCGAGTTGTTTCTTAAGCTCGGATAGTTCTAGTGGTGCCATCTTATAAGGTCTTCTAGCAATCGGAACGGTTCCTGGGATGAGGTCTATTACGAACTCAACATCCCTGTCAGGTGGAACACCTGGCAATTCCTCTGGGAAGACATCCGGGAAGTCACGGACTACCGGAACGTCCTCAAGGTCTGGCAATGGGCTGGCGTTAAGAGAATATAATTGTCGCTTGGCTATTCGGTTCAAGACATTGACTATCTTCCCCGAAGGATGGGTGAGTCGAACAGTCCTAGAGAAGCAATCAATTTGGGCATGATGAGCCGACATCCAGTCCATACCCAGAATGATATTAATATCTGAAGATTTAAGGGCTATCAAAGACGCGAGGAAAACAAGTCTGTCGACTTGGATTTCATTTCCATAACTTACCCTAGAGGTCTGCCATCTAGAACCAGGAGTAGAAATTTCCATAGTGGACGGCATGTCACAGAATGCAACGTTATGCAAACGAGCATAATTTTCGGATATAAAAGAATGAGAGGCTCCTGTATCGAAAAGAACAGATGCCGGGTGGCAATTAACAAGAAGCGTATCGAGAACGACGTTGGGATCCTCTTGAGCTTCTTCGGCAGAGATACAGTTGACATGGCCACGTGAAGCGGTGACCGGCTTGGCGTGGAATATTTTTCCTGTCGGCTTGCCACGGCCAACAGCTTTAGCAGACTGGTTGGGGTTGGTCTGGGGACACTCACGCATATAGTGACCAGATTCCCCACACTTGAAACAAGTCACGGAACTGGTACGTGGAGGAGCATTGTTAGTTGGACCCCCATAGGGCTTGGCCGGTGCAGACTGTTGAACAGGGCGAGGCGCCTGGAAGGATGGCCTCGGTGTGAACCTGGGTGGCAGGGTAGTGTTGGGCACCCACACGCGGCGCTTCTGAGGACCAGCACCGGATGAGGAACCCATGTCACGGCCATGCTTGCGTGTTGCGTCATAGTCAGTCTGACCAGTTTCAGCACTGATGGCTTTGTTGACAAGTTTCTGAAAAGATGTGCACTCATGCAGACGGAGGTCACGGGGAAGCTCAGGACTAAGGCCCTTACGGAACCTTGCTTGCTTCTAGGCGTCAGTAGAAACTTCCTCGGTTGCATATCATGCGAGATTACCAAACTCCCTGCTGTAAGCATCCACAGAAAGTCGGCCTTGGGTGAAACTGCAAAATTCCGCACGTTTACGGTCCATGAGACCCTCCGGAATGTGATGTTCACGGAAAGCCTCGCTGAATTCAGCCCAAGTAGTGACATGGCCTGCTGGGCGCATAGCTCCATAATTCTCCCACCATAGACTGGCGGGGCCTTCAAGATGATATGCAGCAAAGGTGACCTTGTCAGCCTCCACTACCAGCGCGGAACGCAGTTTGTGAGAGATACTGCGAAGCCAGTCATCAGCGTCGAGAGGCTCGACGGAGTGGTGGAACGTGGGTGGATGCAATTTGATAAAATCACTGAGTGACACCACGTTAATCCTCTGATGGTGTGCTGTATTCTGTTCAATACGCTCCAACAAACGGTTGGTCTCCCGCTTGTTTCTCTCAGCTTCCATCATAACCTCGGCTAGGGAAGGAGGATGAGGCAGATTTTCATTACTGCCTTCACTGCCTTCGGCCTGTTCTTGAGAAGCAGGGTTAGCGCGCGTGTTGACCATCCTAGGTAAACAAGACAATGATTTAGTCAGAATGATAAAATTCCGACATAGGATACAGAATGTAAGGAATAACTCGAAATGCAAGATGATCATCCGTATGACATGGTAAAAACAGAAACTGCTTCTTTTATTCCATCGTCATACACACCATACAGGGTTTAGTACAAGACCAAACAAAGTACTATTACGGTGAGAAAAGGATTACATCTCATCGGAGGCATCCCAAGCTCCTATACATTATTTTTCTACACCTCCGGAAAGAGTACAAACTAGGTCATATCCCACGTGTCACGCGGGACGATAGACGACACAGCTAGTGCGAACTAGTGATACTACCACTAACTCAGACCGATCCGTAGTAGTCCTCGTAGAAGTCACCTCCATAGCCTGGAAGCTCAACATGATCATCCGGAAACAGACGATCTCGCGGAGCTTGTGGACCATAGGGGCTAGGATGAGGCCTTGGACCAACAGACGGTGGCCTGCGGGGACCGCGAGGTGGGGTGATGCCTCCTACATCACGCCAACCCATCACGTTTGGCAGAGCAGATCTCACAGGATAGAGATCGCGCATATCCGAATATCCAGCTTGCACCGTCGGTGCGAACCGAGTCAAAGTGGCCCAGTGGTCAGCACGGGTATTGAAGAGCTCTAACCTCAAGGCTCGATTTTCACGGTCCTTATCCTCGAGCATCTCAGCAGTAGTGCGAGTCCGCGAATCCTCCTGGGTGGGGTCAGCATAGATAGCCTGGAGATACCCTTGTGCTCCCGGAAGTGATCCTGGCATATACCGGAAATCAGAGTCCCGAAATAAACCAGATCTGACTCGCATAATGGTCATCATAGAGTAGGCGGCGTCCTGCACAGCCATCTCAATAGTAACCCCGAGTCCATAGGAGCAGTGAAGGGGCTCGGTGGATCCAGGATAAGATGGAAATATCCGGACAGTGCAGAGATACTGGCTTTGATTGAAGTCCCGAAATTGCTCTTCGACCGTGTACTCAGGATACCAGCGGTATCCAGCCTCAGTCATTACCCTGACCAACTTGGCAGTATGGCCGGGTACATCTAGGCATCGAGTCAGGCGAACCACTTGATTGAGGTCGCGAGTGGCCATCTGAAAGCACAATCATAATGCAAAGGCATTAGAATTTCTAGCAAAATTTCGGCAGCATAACAGCTGTAAATGCTCAAGAAGGATTTTGAGACATTTGACAAAGGATTTCGTACACACTCAACATCATCATATCAAAGTTCTGAAACCATTCTAACAACATAATGTGGTAGAAGAACTGAACTAGGCTTGTATCCATCATACCTATAAGGTACTACTGATTAGTAACACGTGATCCTGATAGAGAGAATAGGTCCTAATTCCTTAACCCCCGGTGGAAGAATGGACTGACTCAGATCAGAATGTCATAAGATAAAGGAGTAAAAAGAGCCTTACGTTCCAACCCACAAACAATTCCCCTACTTATAACTAAAGAATTTCTAGACTCAACATCGACCAGTTTGGCTTGGAGAACCTACAGGCAGTCCGGCTCTGATGCCAACGCTGTCAGGACCCTGACTCGATGTCACATCGATCTAGCCGGTAACACCTCATATCCCTTTGCGGCCTCACGCACGGTATCCCCACGGGTGTCGCCTTACCTTTGCCCGGGACCGTTTGCGCCTTTTGGCTCACGTATATGATAGTGTCGCTAGCATCCATATGATAAAGAGCCCGGGCTGACATGACTAGTCGTAAACCCAAAGTGGCACAGACTTACAGGGACAGGCATCCATGACCCAGCCTCGAACGTGTCGGTCATCAGCAAGTGGGTCCGGGCTGTAGCACTGGGCTAGCAGGACTCCGGTAAACCGGGCTGTAGCGGGCTAACAGGACTCCGGTACTCAAAGCGTGACATTTCCCCGAAGGGACAGACACAGGAACGAAGAAGGACACATGCCGGCCAGCCTAAGTGTTCCAGAGCAGTAGCAAGATACCATGGCTCAGCGGTAACACTAGGAGACATTTCCCGGTAAGAGAGGCTACTAAAGGTAAACAACTAGATAGTCAGATCCCACACATACCAAGCATTTCAATCATACACACAATATGCTCAATATGTGCAAATACAACGAAGCATCACAACATGACTCTACGACACAAGTACTTTATTTAAGGCTCAGAGAGCCATACATAGCATACACAAAGGTACGGGTCACACGACCCAACATTCAAGTCATACAGTCATACAAACCAGCAGCGGAAGTAACTTGTCTGAGTACAGACAACTAGTAAAATAAAAGAGGCTTGGAAAGCCTAGCTATACTACGTGGTCCTTCACAAGCTCAGGGTCACCACCTGGGTCTTTAGCCTACTCGTTGATGTCAACGTCTACATAGAACCCATCAGAAGGGGTTGCAGCGTCTTCTGTAAAAATGTAAATTATAGCAACATGAGTACAAAGGTACTCAGCAAGACTTACATCAGATCCTACATACATGCATAGTATCAAGAAGGGTTGGTGGAGTTATTGCAGCAAGCCAGCTTTGACTCTTGGCTAGACTATCCTACGATACTCCAACTTGAAATGGTTTTGCGCACACGAGTCCACTACTCATCACTTCAATACACTACCGAGGATCCACCTCCGTCTTCCTACGGAAGAGCCATCCTCGGCACTCACACTTATCTTGAGGCTTTTAGTAGTTTCCATTTACTTGTCTATGAACTGTATAGGCAACCAAGTTGTCCTTTACCGCGGACGCGGCTATTCGAATAGATTATGATAACCCTGCAGGGGTGTACTTCTTCATACATGTTTCCACCACTTAGCGTCTGCACACGACATGTGCTCGGCAGACTTCAAGCGAAAGCCGACGTGGGTGTAGACCACGACCTACCTAAACACTTAAGCCTCTAGTCCAGGTTTATCGCCTATTCAGGTTCCATCCGCAGGGAGTCCGGCCGAGGTTTCCCATACGGCCCCGAACGATGTGAACAGGGTTCCCGAGATACCTAACGGGTATTCGGTACACCCGGCCACGTACCTACCGCATCACAGCCCACCCCTACGGTCAGCGCTCTCCACGGCCTCCAGTAGGCTACAAACACCAGAAACTACTTGCAACTCCTGGACAGAGAGCTAGGGTGAATAAGAAGTCGAGCGGGGTCATATTTCAGGGCCCAATGCATGGTAGTAGCTGTATCTTAAATCACACATACAGATCTCAGTGCTTAAGGTCGGCTTCAATGAAACAACCCACCATGTACTCCTACATGGCCTCTCATCGATACCTTTACCAAATCGTGTTCACCACACCACTCTCATTACTGACATAATCATTTCACTCTAGCCCATCACCCAGTTGAACCAGACCTGACACGACTCTAAGCATAGCAGGCATAGCAAGGTAGGAACAACACATACATATGGCTCAATCAACTCCTACACATGCTAGTGGGTTTCATCTAGTTACTGTGGCAATGACAGGTCATGCAGAGGAAATGGGTTCAACTACCGTAGCACACAGCAGTTTGAAACGCGTTGTCTTAAAGCAGTAAAAGAGAGCAGGAGCAAGAACATGGGATTGTATCGATATGATCAAATGGTTGGTTGCTTGCCTGATGGTTCGATGCACTAATACGGTTCTTCGTTAGGGTAATCACGGTACTCCTCGGAGGCAGAACCTGCCGCAAAGAACACCGATACACAACCATCACCAAACAATGTGCAACAATATGATGCATGCATGAAACATAGTAATATGAGTGTGTTGGGCTAATGCAACTAAGACCAGAAGGGTTTGAGCAAATTTGAATCAAAGATTCAAATTTCAAACTCAAACATGGCCTTTTAAAGTGCTTTTCCTTGTTCTGCTTGAAACATCAATTTAACTTGTTTGATCATGCATGAAAATAGTACAGATGGATAGATTGGATTTTTCTGATCATTTTTCATATATAATTTGTCCAATTTGGAGTTACAGAATAAAAGTTATGAATTTTTGAAGTTTAAATAATATTCTGGAATTTCCTGATTTAATTTAAATCCAGAAATATAAATATTGCGCCAGCATGACGTCAGCATGACGTCAGTGGTCAACTGCGGCTGGCTGAGGTCAAACCTGACGTGTGGGGTCCACACGTCAGTGACAGGGGGGTTAAACAGGGTTAATTTAATCCTAATTAGGGGTTAGTGGCGCTGGGGCCCACTGTCAGTGTCAGGGGGGGGGTAGTTAGTTTAACTGATTCGGTTAGTGCTAATCCTAATTAGCTACAGGGCTGGGCCCACCTGTCAGGGACACAGGAGGGTTCCTGCCGTGGTCAAGGTGGGTCAAACCCACCGGCGACATGACGCCGGCGAGGCCCGAGACGGCGGCGCGATGCGGGATCGCGCTACAGGGCACGGGCGGGGCCGTGCTTGGGCTCGTTGGAGAGCCCTTGCTCCCGCGCGTCGAACGGTGGTGGTGGCCGTGCCTGGGGTGGCCTGTACCGTCGACGGCGACGACCGTGGCGGCTGCCGGAGCTCGGTTGAGCTCGGGGTCGAGGCTACAACGGATGCGGGGATGCGGGGTTGGCACCTACGGCTTCTACACGGTGCGGTGAGGGCGTGGGTGTGCTCGGTTGGGCGCTACGGTGACCGTGGCTACGACGGCGACATCGCCGGCGGCGTCGAGCTTCGGAGCTCAAGGGGGCGGCAGCTACAGGAGGCTAGGGACGACGGGGCAAGGGGGAATCGAATCAGTGGCTCACCGCGGAGCTGCAGGGATGGTTAGCGGGCTCGGGGACGGTCGGAGTGCAGCGAATCGACGGCGATGACCTCCGGTGGCCGAGGAGGGGAACAGCGACATAGGCGGCGATGCAGGGCTTCCGGAGACCCGTGGATCGATGGGGAGGACGAGGGGGTCGAGGCGGAGCTCCTGAGCTAGTCGGGGGAGCGAGGGGTGGCCGGTGACGGCTGCTATGGCGAACGGCGGCGAGGGTGGTGTTCGGCCGTGTGAGAGAGAGAGCGAGGGAGAGGAGGGAGGAGCCGAGGGAGAGTGAGAGAGAGCAGGGGGGGAGTCGTGGCATCGTCCGGGGCATCGAGCGAGGAGGGGAGGGCAGGCAGGCAGCCGAGCAGGTGGCGTGGCGCGGTGGCGCGCGCGCGCGCCGGCCACACTCCCCTCCCTCTGTCGAGGACGAAGACGACAGAGGAGGGAGGCGGGCTGGGCCGCCTGCTGGCTGGGCCGGCCAGCTGGCTGGGCCGGCCAGCTGGCTGGGCCGCACAGTGGAGGAGCCCAGGTAAGCTCCTCCTGTTATTTATTTTTCTGTTTTCTAATTTCTGACATTTGTTTTGATTTAAATAATATATTAAATCATTTATTTACCTTATGCCAATTTTTGCAGGAGCTAGATATATTATTCCAGAGCTCCTTTATAATTGGCATAATGTTTGGACATATATTAATATATATAATTAATATATTTCCAATGCAAATATTTATGCATTAATTCCAAATGCCCAAAATAAATACCTATGAGCTCTTAAAAATATTGGTTTGATTTTTATCTCTGTCCAATATTTTCAGAGAGCAACATGAGCATTTTCTTGGACCCTTTTGGAGAAATTTTTATTTGGATCATTTTCAGGAATGATTCTGAGGGTTTCACAATCCCCATTTCAAGTTAAATGGAAATTTTAAACATGATGCACACACTCTGATGCATGACTAGCTAGGGTGTGACATATTCATTATATATTATGAATATAATTCCAAATTCAAATAGAATATGATTTAAATTCAATGCTCAAAATATTCCTCAAAAATGTTCATTATTTTTGGTTTGGTATAAAACCCTTGCCAAAATATAACCAACATTAGTTAAGGCCATTTTGGAAACATTGAATGCATTTTAGGGTTTTTGCCCTTCTTTTATTTAAGTTTTTTTGAGGCTTCCAAATTTCCCCAGTTCAAGTTCAAAAATTTAAACATGATGCAAACACTAGGCAGCACCAGAAGCTAGGGATGTGACAGGTTCGCCTCCCTGTCACCTTCGGACAGCCTAAGAACTACCATACCGAGCTCATCGACTTTGACGTTGCCCACATTCGCCTACCATACAATGCCATCATCGGGTATCCAGCCCTGGCCAAGTTCATGGAGGTGAGTCACCATGGTTACAATGTCCTCAAGATGCCGAGAAGCAGCGGAATCATCACAGTCCCATGCGAGGAGAAGGATGCGGTGTGCTCCCTCGAGCGTGCCTTCCAAGCTGCATCAGTCGAGGACCCAGACAGCAAGAGTGAGAACCCTCCCGAGGCAGTTCCCAAGAAGAAGAAGACATCACCCAGCTCAAATCCTAAGGAGGTAGGCGTCTCCGGAGCCGCCGCGTCAGGATCTGCGCCCGTGCAAGGGGTGCCTCCGTCCATCACATAGGAAGGCGCGCCCGACGCCCTCCTCGGGCAAGGCTCGGGGGCTCTCTCCTAGAGGGCCTCGGACTTTGCCAAATCACGAGAGAGGCGCTCGGGCACCACTTGGAGGCGTGCTATGCGGCACGTTTCCCTCAGGAAGGCATGGGGCAAGGAAGGCCCAACCCTCAGGAGTTCATCACCAAGGTCACTCAGGAGCTGCAGGAATCAAGAGTCATATGCGGCGATCACCGCCTACCCGGCGTAGCTCCCCATCCAGGCGAGGATGGTCGGCTACGCGTCTGCATCGACTACCTAGGGCTCAGCCGAGTCACGTCTCAGGAGCGCTTCTAGCCTTCGCACGGGGGATGCTGCGAGGGTCCGCCACACAGCTACGTTCGCATGCCTTTCGGCTTGCCGAACACAGCAGCTGCTCACCAGCATCTTCTACGGAGCATTCTGGCAGCTTAGGAGGCCAAGCACCACACGGTCCTGGCGGAGATGGAGATGGTCCTCGTGGGGCCGCCCGGACCCCCAGAGCCTCCCGAGGCTCAGGGCTCCGGTGGCTCGCGAGGATCGACTTCTTCACCGCGCATCATCAGCTACTTCAACACCTGCTCTACAATGGTATCAGGTGACATCTTTCGAGTTTCATTTCAGCTGGGAGCGCCCTCAGGGCTGCATTATTCCCAGGTCATGTGGGTCTATCCCTGCGGCATGTATCCCTTTTGCTTATGTCTTTAGTTTACCTTGCTGGGGGCGCCTCTCGGGCTGCATCATCCCCAAGCTGCTCGGGTCTGACCCACTGGCATGTATCTTTCCTGCATCTATCCAAACTGATTTGCCTTTGGCACTTAGCCTGCTTATGATTATCATCTCCTGTCTACCACGGGCCATTTTCTCCCTCATGCGAATCGCTTGCTCATTAAAAGGGGGGTGCCTGAGCATCGCGATTCAGGGGCTCTTACTGGCTCTCCAGCCCTCACCACCTGGCCTTGTCCACGGTATCCCGACCTGGCATACCAGCGGCGGCTGAGCTTGCTCGAGGGTCGGGACCTGAGGACGTATAGCATTTGTATCTAACTGCCTTGCATGAACACTCAGCCGCACAAGGCACAAAATCAGGCGCAACCCGCCTTGAGGTAGGGCCTCGTGAGTCCCACGCTGGCTCACGAGTGCCCAGATACACCTGCTCTAGCCCTACTGTGCTGGCCACTTGTCAGGGAGGGGTTGTACACGCCCCAGGGGATCCTCCCAGAGGGCGCCCCCCCTCCCACGTACTAGTGGAAGCACCACACTCTGCGCTGGCTGACGACACTGCGAAGGAGCGGCTATGCCTGTACACATACGGAAGCGCCATGCTCCGCGCTGGTGATAAACAACTAAGGGCAGCCCACGGCTGTATCAAGCTCAGGGAGCCCGTAGC
>NC_057810.1:381134965-381233526 GCF_018294505.1 Triticum aestivum | reverse complement strand
CTTAGGGTTAGGGTTTGGGGCGCGGTGGGCTGGGGTGGGCTGGGGCAGCTCGGGCAGCTTTTAAAGGCCTGGCGAAGAGGGGTCCGGGTCGCCCACGGCGGCCCGAGTCGGTTCTCGTTTTTTAAATAATTTTGCGCAGAAAAACAAATAAAAGAAATACTAAACGGACTCCAAAAATCCCGAAAAAAATTCCCGTCCTCTAAAATCAAGTCGAACAAGATGAACATTTATTTGGGTCCTAAATGCAATTTGAAAATATGCGCATTTTTCCTAATTCAAATAAAATAGCGATAAAACTATGAAATAAAATCTTATTTTATTTTAATATTAAATCCTCAATATTTCTTTATTTTGGGAAAGTAATTTTATTCCCTCTCTCTTATTTTTGTAATAGAAATAATTGAAGATAAAATAATAAAAATCAGATGATCCTATTTTCAAAATTTGAGAAAACTCAAATATGAAAATAACGAAATCCCCAACTCTCTCTATGGGTCCTTCAGTTGCGTAGAATTTCTAGGATCAAACCAAAATGAAATAAAATATGATATGCAAAGATGATCTAATGTATAACATTCCAAATTGAAAATTTGGGATGTTACAGGTGATTTGTGCGTTCTTTTCCTATTGGATTGATACCTTGGTTCTCAAACTGAGGGAAATACTTATCTCTACTTTTATTTCATCACCCTTCCCTCTTCAAGGGAAAAAAACCAATGCAAGCTCAAGAATTAGCAGGAAGAATTTCTGGTGCCGTTGCCGAGGAGATCTATGCCAAGTCAAGACATACCATGTACCCATCATAAAACTCTCATCTCTTGCATTACATTATTCGCCATTCGCCTCTCGTTTTCCTCTCCCCCGCTTCTAAAATGATTTTTTTGAAAAGATTTGCCTTTTTCGCCCTTCTTCTGTTCGTCTTTTCATTTGCCTTTATGTCTTACTTGGTTTGTTTGCTCGTTCGCTTGGTATAATTGTGTGTTTGTTGAAAATTAGAAACCAAAAATTTTATGGATCCTCATCCACTTGCTAATCTTTTTAGGAGATCCAATTATGATGAACCAATTGCTAGTGAGTTGTGTGCACTAGATTATCTTTATGAAGTTTTGCTTGAAATTCATGAATCCGGAAGTTGTGATGAAGTGTTAAAAGAAGAAATTTACGAATTGATTCATGATAGCTCCTTGAATGAAAATCATGTTTGCAATGATGTAATTATAAATTCTATTACTAGCAATTGTCCTAATAATATGCAAAACCCTAAGCTTGGAGATGCTAATTTTGCTATGTCTACTACTTGTTTCAATGATCATGATTGGGGTGATTCTTCTTATGGTCTTGAAAAACTATTTAAGCCCCATGATGAATATGAGATTGATAATAATGTTTGCAATAATATTGAAAGTGGGTTTGGAAGAGTGTCAACTTTAGACACCACATATTTGGAGAATGTTCAATCTTATGAATTTTTTGTAAAAGTGGGTTTGGAGAGGTCATGACTTTAGTTAATGTTAATCCCACTATTTTGGAAGAGTGTCAACTTCGTATGCATGTGGATCATGTTGAGAATATGATATGTGATAGCTATATCATTGAATTTGCTTATTATCCTACATGTAATTATTATGAGAGAGAAAAATATGGTTGTAGAAATTTTTATGTTACTAAATTACCTCTCTTCATGTTGATATTGCTATCGTCTCTTTCTTCATCCTTGCATATTCTAGTTTTTGCTTGCCTTCATAATTTGTTTACTTATAAAATGCCTATGCATAGGAAATATGTTAGACTTAGATGTGTTTGTCATGTGTTTTATGATGTTCTCTTTGTGCTTCAATTCTTCTCTTTTATGTGAGCATCATTGAAATTATCAATGCCTAGCTAAAAGGCTTTAAAGAAAATCGCCTGTTGGGAGACAACCCAATATATTCCCTTGCTATTTTTCAATAAATAATTCATCTAGACTCTGGTTAGATGTGTTTTAATTAGTGTCTGTGGCAAGTAAGACCTTTGGGATGGCTTACGCTGATAGTTGATTTGATCTTGCTGAAAAACAAAATCTTTTACGCCCAGAAAAATAATTTTCATAATTCACGTAGGCGTGATTTTGATCTGAGTTTTTTACACAAGACTGATATAAAAATTTCCCAGGTTTTCCTAATTTTTCAGAATTTTTGGAGTTACAGAAGTATTCGAAGTTCTCTGATTGCTACAGGCTATTCTGTTTTTGACAGATTCTGTTTCAATGTGTTGTTTGCTTATTTTGATGAATCTATGGGTAGTATCACGGGGGGGATATGAACCATAGAGAACTTGGAATACAGTAGATATTACAGCAATATAAATAAAGAGTGAGTTCACAACAGTACCATAAAGTGGTGATTTATTTTCTTATATTAACAGATCTCATAAGATTTTCTGTTGAGTTTTGTGTTGTGAAGTTTTCAAGTTTTGGGTAAGGATTTGATGGACTATGGAATAAGGAGTGGCAAGAGCCTAAGCTTGGGGATGCCCAAGGCACCCCAAGGTGACATTCAAGGATAACCAAGATCCTAAGCTTGGGGATGCCCCGAAAGGCATCCCCTCTTTTGTCTTCGTCTATGGGTAACTTTACTTGAGGCTATATTTTTATTAACCACATGATATGTGTTTTGCTTGGAGCGTCTTGTATGATTTGAGTCTTTGCTTTTTAGTTTGCCACAATCATCCTTCCTGTACACACCTTTTGAGAGGGACACACATGAATCGTGATTTATTAGAATACTCTATGTGCTTCACTTATATCCTTTGAGCTAGGCAATCACTTATATCTTTTTAGAGCACGACGGTGGCTTTATTTTACAGAAATGGTTGAACTCTCATGCTTCACTTATATTATTTTGAGAGTCCCTCTAAACAGCATGGTAACTTGCTTAGGTTATGAATTTAGTCCTAATATGATGGGCATTCAAGAGGGATATAATAAAAACTTTCATATAAAGTGCATTGAATACTATGAGAAGTTTGATTCCTTATGATTGTTTTGAGATATGAGGATGGTGATATTAGAGTCATGATAGTGAATTGTGGATTGTAGAAATACTTGTGTTAAAGTTTGTGATTCCCGTAGCATGCACGTATGGTGAACCATTATGTGATGAAGTCGGAGCATGATTTATTTATTGGTTGTCTTCCTTATGAGTGGCAGTCGGGGACGAGCGATGGTATTTTGCTACCAATCTATCCCCATAGGAGCATGCGCGTAGTACTTTGTTTCTATGACTAATAGATTTTTGCAATAAGTATGTGAGTTCTTTATGATTAATGTTGAGTCCATGGATTACATGCACTCTCACCCTTCCACCATTGCTAGCCTCTCTAGTACTGCACAACTTTTGCCGGTACCATACACCCACGATATACCTTTGTCAAAATAGCCACCATACCTACCTATTATGGCATTTCCATATCCATTCCGAGATATATTGCCATGCAACATTCCACCATTCCGTTTATTATGACACACTTCATCATTGTCATATTGCTTTGTATGATCATGTAGTTGACATAGTATTTGTGGCAAAGCCAGCGTTCATAATTTTCATACATGGCACTCTTGAGTCAGTGCACATCCCGGTACACCACCAGAGGCATTCATATAGAGTCATATTTTGTTCTAAGTATCGAGTTTTAATTCTTGAGTTGTAAGTAAATAAAAGTGTGATGATCATCATTATTAGAGCATTATCCCATGTGAGGAAAGGATGATGGAGACTATGATTCCCCCACAAGTTGGAATGAGACTCGGGATGAAAAATAAAAGAAAAAAAGAGGCCAAAGAAGCCCACACAAAAAAGAGAGAGAGAACAAGAAAAAAGGGGCAATGTTACTATCCTTTTTCCACAGTTGTGCTTCATGGTAGCACCATGGTCTTCATGATAGAGAGTCTCCTATTTTGTCAATTTCATATAATAGTGGGAATTTTTCATCATAGAACTTGGCTTGTATATTCCAATGAGGGGCTTCCTCAATTGCCCCAGGTCTTCGTGAGCAAGCGAGTTGGATGCACACCCACTTAGTTTCTTTTTGAGCTTTCATAAACTTATAGCTCCGGTGCATCCATTGCATGGCAATTCCTACTCACTCACATTGATATCTATTGATGGGAATCTCCATAGCCCGTTGGTATGCATAGTTGATGTGCGACTATCTCCTTTTTTTGTCTTCTCCACAACCACCATATTCTGTTCCACCTATAGTGCTATGTCCATCGCTCACGCTGATGTATTGCGTGAAAGTTGAAAAAGTTTGAGAACACTAAAAGTATGAAACAATTGCTTGGCTTGTCATCGGGGTTGTGCATGATTTGAATATTTTGTGTGATGTAGATGAAGCATAGCCAGACTATAGGATTTTGTAGGGATACCTTTCTTTGGCCATGTTATTTTGAGAAAAAATTAAATTTCTTTATGAGTATGCTTGAAGTATTACTGTTTTTATGTCAATATTAAACTTTTGTTCTTAATCTTATGGATCTGAACATTCATGCGACAATGAAGAAAATTACATTGATAAATATGTTAGGTAGCATTCCACATGAAAAATTCTATTTTTATCATTTACCTACTCGAGGACGAGCAGGAATTAAGCTTCGGGATTCTTGATATGTCTCCAACATATCTATAATTTTTTATTGTTCCATGCTATTATATTATTTGTTTTGGACGTTTTATATGCATTAATATGCTATTTTATATTATTTTTGGGACTAACCTATTAACCTAGAGCCCAATGTCAGTTTTTGTTTTTCCTTGTTTTTGAGCTTCGCAGAAAAGGAATACTAAACGGAGTCCAAATGGAATAAAACTTCACGATGATTTTTCTTATAGCAGAAGACACCCAGGAGACTTGGAGTGCAAGTCAGAAGAGCCATGAGGCGGCAACAAGGGTGGAGGGCGCGCCCAGGGGGTAGGGCGTGCCCCCTACCTTGTGGGCCCCTCGGTGACCCCCTGACCTAGATCTTCCTCCTATATATTTGCAATATATTCCCAAACCCTCAGAAGAATCCACGAAAACACTTTCCACCGCTGCAACCTTCTATTCTCGTGAGATCCCATCTAGGGGCCTTTTCCGGAATCCAGTCGAAGGGGATTCAATCATGGAGGGCATCTACGTCTACTCTATTACCCTTCTGATGAAGCGTGCGTAGTCCACCACAGACCTATGGGTCCATAGTTAGTAGCTAGATGGATTCTTCTCTCTCTTTGATTCTTAATACCATGTTCTCCTTGATGTTCTTGGAGATCTATCCGATGTAATACCTTTTTGCGGTGTGTTTGTGGAGATCCGATGAATTGTGGATTTACGATCAGCTTATCAATGAATATTATTTGAATCTCCTCTAAATTCTTATATGCATGATTTGGTATCTTTGTATTTCTCATTGAATTATCGGTTTGGTTTGGCCAACTAGATTTGTTTTTCTTGCACTGGGAGAGGTGCTTAACTTTTGGTTGAAACTTGCGGTGTCCTCACCCAGTGACGTAGTAGGGGTAGCGAGGCACGTATTGTATTGTTGCAATCGAGGATAAAAAGATGGGGTTTACATCATATTGCTTGAGTTTATTCCTCTACATCATCTCATCTTACTTAATGCGTCACTCTATTCTTTATGAACTTAATACTCTAGATGCAAGCAAGAGTCAGTCGATGTGTGGAGTAATACTAGTAGATGCAGGCAGGAGTTGGTCTACTTGATACATACATGATGCCTATATTGCATAATCATTGCCTTGGATGTCATCATAACTTTTCACTTTTTTATCAATTGCTCGACAGTAATTTGTTCACCCACTGTATTATGTGCCTTCATGAGAGAAGCCTCCAGTGAAAGCTATGGTCCCTGGGTCTATTTTCCATCATATTAGTTTCCCATCTTCTATTTTCCATCATATTAGTTTCCAATCTACTATTTTCCATCATATTAGTTTTTGATCTACTATTTTGCTATCTTTTATTTTCAGATCTATAAACCAAAAAAACCCAAAAATATTTTATCTTTTGTTGATCTATCTCTATCAGATTCTAACTTTCACAAGCAACCGTGAAGGGATTAGCAACACCTTTATCGCGTTCGGTGGAAGTTGTTTGATTGTTTGTGCAGGTATTGGTGATTTGTGTGTTCTTCTCCTACTGGATTGATACCTTGGTTCTCAAACTGAAGGAAATAGTTATCTCTACTTTGCTGCATCACCCTTTCCTCTTCAAGGGAAAAACCAACGCAAGCTCAAGAAGTAGCATGCGGTGTCAACAGGAACTGGGTTACTATCTGTTGGGGTTGGGGTTAGATTGGGTGAAGCTGGGTTTCTGTCCAAAGTAGTAGGGGTACAATCTACAAGAGTCTGGGTTATGTGTGGTAGGGCTGGTTCTCGTGCATATACAACTGGGGTGCTATCTCCACCAAGAGGTAGCAATATTTTATTTGAAGACCGTGTTTTTACTCTGCTAGATACTGCCATCACCCGCTCCAATTCAAATGGCTGATAAATAGGAAATATAGTTGAATGTACAAACCTTGTATGAGAGACAGATGCAATAAATAGTGTGGAAAAAAGAGGGCATGAAATAGTTCACATGTATATTGTTTAACTAAAAAGGAAAGCATGACATAATTTCACATATATAATGTATATCTAAACTAGATAGCATAGCATGACATAATTCAAAGATATGGTGACTAACTAAATAGGATTGCATGAGATAATCATATGATGTCTTTAGTAAACAGGTTCACATGACATAATTCACATACAATGTTATCTAAGTAATCATGATCGCATGATATAATTCACATATGTGATTTATATACTAAGCCGAGGGCATTCGCATATATGATGTCTGAACTAAGAAAATTGGTGTTGAATATTGTGTATATGATGTCTAAACTATGCAATGGAAGACACCATATGCATGAGATGAGCAGTATAACCGTGCCAAGTTAGAGCATACACCTCAGTGGGGGAATAGGACTGGTCATCCATCTCTGAATCCATCTATGAGGAGCTATCAGGATCCAGCAAGAGATCTGCTTCGACAAGTAGCACTGTCTGCTCTAAAGACCTTGTTTTCACTCCAAAATTTTCCATCACCCACTCAAATGGCTGATTCACAGGAAGAGTAGTTTAATGTACAAACATTGTGGACAAATAGAAATTTAATGAAGAAAAGGATTGGCAAGATATCATTCAAATATATGATGCCTGGTTAAACAGGATGGCATTGCATATTTCACATATATTATGGCTGGCTAAAGGAGATGAGACTGCATAATTCTCATATATGATATAGAAACTAAATAGGTGGCAGTACAGAACATGTCTAAGCTAAGCAGATGACATATATGATGTCGAAAGTAGGCACTGCAAGGCAACATATGCATGATATGACCAACATCATCATGCCAAGTTAGAGCGAACACCTTGGGGTAAATAGAAGTGGTCAGCTGTGTCTGAATCCGCCTCAGAATAGATATCTTCCTATGGATGACAATCTGTAGAGGGGGAGGGTTTGACACTGAACCCACCATGGAGCAATGTCTGCATGACATTATACTGCCACGCAAAACTCTTCTATTTTTCTCTACATGTTCAACATGACTGTGTACAATATCTGACATGCATATGAAAAAATATAGTGAGATTATGTAAGGAGAGCATGCAGAAATCTAGAGTGGTTGTAACAACCAGTAGATGGATCCAAAAATAATGATAGCAGGATGATGGTAGCTTTAATTTAATAAAAAGACAGATCATGATTGGTTTACTATTTGTTTCCCACCCAAGATGAACAACATATGCATACCCTAGGTGAACCAGATAATAGACAGAGATACTATTCATTGCTGCCTTGATATGTGCCCCACAAGTAATTTTAAACTCAAGTTTGAACATTAATTTGGACCTAACTTGGAGTCTAAGAGGTGAACAGGACGATAGAGTAGCAGGTAATATTAAGCAATGCATAACATAAGCAGAAACAAAAGAGTGTGACCTCTCTTGTGGACCCGTGTACTCCTCAGGTTCATCTGCTGAGTCGATGATGGTGAAGTAGTTACGGTGGGTGCCGGCGGCAGGGAAGGAGATCCGAGGCAGTGAAACATGGTGGATGCTTCTATCAATGGAGTAGCTCAGGTGAGGTGGACTACATCGCTACAGGAGCAGGACAAACCACACAAATTTTTCTTTGACACCTATCTATAACTGAAGTAATTCTATAAGGGCTCATTTGGCTTGCTTGATTCTAAAAACATAGGGATAGGAAAAACACTGGAATAGGATAGGCATGCACGTGGGAAACAGAGCATTTGTAAACACAGGATTGCTATCAACTTGGGTGTTTGGTTCACATGAATTGGATGAGCAGAGGAATTTAAAGAAACATGGCCAAATTAAAGTGAAACCATATGAAAGTGTGTACAGTTAGAATGTTACTCTACCACTAATGCACTTAGTCTTGTTTCATGCATAGGATTTTGAAAAGTAGGTCCAGGTGGATGTTATTCTCCATTCCTTTCAACGAAATGCATGAATAATTGAATAGTAGAGTGCCATAGGAAAATTTCCTATTGCTATGTTTTTCCTTCACTTTTTCCTTTGAACCAAAATAGCCCTAATGGGTCTACATAAATGTAGAGTAATAAGTGATGAGACAAGTGTACAACTCTTTGGTGTAGCCGTGTCGAACTCAGCATCATTGGGTTGATCGCTGAAGAAGTTGCGGTAGAGGTGGCTGTCGGAGGTGTGGAGGAAGATCTGAGGCATCTGTAGATGGCGTCCAATGCACTGCTCTGTTGTGACGGATGGTTCCATCATTGGAGCAGCTCTGGCGAGCCATAAGACATCGAGGATGATGCAGTACGAGATAGACATCAGTAATCTCAAGTGGGATTCTAATAGCATCTCCAATAGGTGATGTAAAATACATTACCAAAAAGGATAGATGTAAAATTTACATCACGAAAAGACACCTGACTACAACAGATGAGGTAAAAACCGTTGACTCTGAACTTAGCTATCGAAACTGAAATTTACTATGAAATCTGAATGTTACAGTCGAAACTAAACGCACTGGTATCAAAGAGGCACTTCACATGTAGTTTAGGCGGCTCGAGCACTAGTAGTAGAGAAACAATGATCTAAATCAGCAGATGATCGATGGGGAACACAATAGCAGATAGCAGCCAGAGTAGCAATGCTTGGAGGAGGAGCACAAACTAGAGCCAGAGCAGCAACTCGTGTAGCTGCAGCAGCCCATGTACTAGCCAGCAGTGTAAGCGAGAGTAAGAGCAGAGCAGCAGCACGAGCGAGGGGGAGAGCAGAGCAGCAGCGCGACCGAGCGAGAGATGGAGCAGCAGCAGCGTGAACGAGCGAGAGGCGGAGCAGCTAGACCAGCTCCGGTTGGTATGGCCGCCGCCGCCGAGGGAGCCTCGCACTGGGGGAGAGACACCGTGGAGATGTCGTCGGTGGCGCCAACTATGGGGTAGCCGTGCCATGGGGGAGCGGGATCGAGAACCGATGGCGCCGGGATGCCAATTTAAGGAGAAGGTGCGATGCGATGAGTGTACAACCTCTTTGGTGGCGCCGAGTAGACCTCAGCTTCGTCCGAGGATTCGGTGAGGATGTTGTAGTTCCGGTGGAGCAGGTTAAGGTGGCGTTGTGGGGATGGAGCAGCCGCGCTAGACAAGGAGATCGTTGGAGTAGCTCCTTGGAGGTGGAGGATGGGGCGGCTGAACCGGCGGGACGACGAGATCGACGATGGATCCTCATCCGGGGCGGTGGATGAGGGACATCGAGCTCTTGTGCTGGACGACGTCGTCAGGGAAGAGGCTCTAGCTGGGCCGTGGTGGGGTGGCGGATAGAGGAGGGTGGGGTTTCGCGGCTGGAGCAGAGAGGTTATGGCGGCCTATGATTTCGAATGGGGATTTCAAATGGTGAAAAGGAAGTGATGGGAGGGGGGAACTATGACTTAGGGATGCACTTGTACAAAATGTAGGGTGTGTTACAAAAGCACCCCCACTGATTTGATCTAGCGGCCCTACTGGCACAGGGTTAGAAGGGGGATTTCGCGTGTCGGGATTTGGCAGCTGGAGGGAGTTTTCCCGCACATTGTATTTTCGGAATAGCAAGGTGCGGGTTGTGAAGGCGCGAGTTTTGAGAGCACAATATCTGAATTTTCGGGATAACAAGGCGCCAATTGAATTTAAGGGACATGCCTAACCTGTAATAATGTACGTACCAAATCAATTCGCACTTCCCTCACCGAAAAAATGAGTTTGAGTAATATGAATCGAGATTTTCTACACTATGGACATTTTTGTCTAGACAAATAAAATCGAGAAATAATTCAAATAATTTAAGGAGTGATACTGCCCTGCTAAAATCCAATAAAAAATCATTTAAAAAAACAAAATGATTTCAAATTTATTTATCTCCAATTTTATGATGTACGGAATCATGTTACCCTATTTTTCCATATATTTTTATTTTGGAGAAAAATAATTTGAATAAAATCCAAATAACCCCAAATTGAAAATAGTTTCAAAAGGGCTTTTTAATTTGAAAATCTTAGAAACTTCCAACTCATATTTCATATGTTTGAAGAAGTCATTTTATCTTCTCTTATGAAAATCATTGAGTTGCATGAAGTTTATGAATTGGAAAAATATTTCTGAATGAAATTCAAATCTTTTCAAAACCCTTTTTTTCATGTAGTTAAATGGAAGAAGTCATGTCATCTTCTCTCTAGGGTTTTATGATGGAATGAATTTGAATTCATGGAGACCATAAATGAAAAATGAAAGTTTGGGAAAGTCCTTTTATTCCCTCTCATTTAACTTTCAAAAAAGTTTCGAATTTCACTCAATTTCACGCAAGCAATCATACAATCAATCAAAACTATCTATTTATTATAACATTCCAAAATTTAGAATTTTGGGATGTTACAAACCTACCACCCTTAAAATGAATCTCGTCCTCGAGATTCGGAGAGGCTAGAAAGAAATAGGTTAGGTTTGGGGGTCTTCTCAAAATCCATCGATCATCATAGGGGGTCTGGGGTGCTACCACCCTTAGAAGCATTGATACGGTTCCATCAAAACTCTTATACTTCATCCTTATCTTTTGACAGTGTCGGACTTCTCAAATCTCGGGAAAATTCCTTCTCTGGGCTCTTCCGGTAGTGGCATAACCTTTTCCTCAATTCTTCTGTCTTCTTATCTGGGTAAGGTTATTCCGAGACTGGGTCTTCTTAGCAGACGGGTCTGGCGCCAATACTTATCAACTATCGGTATCTCATGGTGGTCAGCAATTTATGGTTTCTCCTGCAGGAAATAGATCTGGCTTGAACCTCACCGTATGTCCTACGATTGTCAACAACTGCCTTGTACAAGGGAAAAAACGTCATAACATTCTAAGGTTCAAACAAGGTTTTGATCGTCGTCTCTCTACTATAGGTAAGTCACTCAGATTTACCATCCCATATAACAAGACGAATAATAAGAGTAAGTTGGTATGGTGATCAATCCATCCCGCACCCAAATCATTATCTTGTATATGGTTTAGCGAATCTCACATTCTAACACTCGGTCATCCTCACAAGCATTGCAGACTTTCTCTTGTCGATGAACCAAGTTCAGATAAATCCATTGATTCTGCAAGCCAAACAAACATCTATCGTTTCTTCACATCGCTCATGTTTTTCCGTAACTCCTATAAGATCGTCTGTCAATAAAAGCGTAACTTCTTCCAAGGTTTTTCCTTCAGCAAGAATGTGCTTGCTTCTTGGCAGGTCCTGGGGCCTGTGGGTTATGTCCCATCTCATCACTTGTAAACCTTGAACTCATCCTTGGGGCAACTGGCCATATTTCCAACATCCAACTTCCTAGCATTTCTTAAACCCATCCAATTGTACCGTCTCCCTTCCTTCTACTGGTACCAAACTAAGAAGTGATTACTCAAACTCATCATGGAGTTACAATTGCTCCATATTACCAACCTTATATCTCCTTTATATCCCATAATACTTCATCATTCATATTCTCGGGGTATCCCACATATCAACATAAAACTCATACTTACTTTGTCCGAAGTCCACTCCGTGGAATATCATTATCCTTTCCAGGGGTCAAATCTCCTCACAGGGTACTACCACCCTTAAAATGCTCCAATTCATCCGTAGACCATATTTCTCATATCCTCGAAAATGGTCAAGATATTTCTTCATAGAGTAACAACTCATAAAGATTCAGCATATGAAATCATGACACAAGTACTTTATTGATTTCATGAATTCATTACAATATCCCAAACTTCCATTCCATAACTCACTCCATATCCCCAAGAAGAAAAAAATGCTTTCTACCACACTTATTACCAATATTAAATTCTCAACTACTTAGCTCCAGCTTTCATCTTGTTGGGACATTTATTAGCATAGTGTCCTATTTCCCTGCAGCGTAAACAAATAACTTCCGATAAGTCTTTAGGCTTCTTGGGGATGGTGTCCACCCTTTGGGCTCTTGGCTTCCTCTTTCGACATTTATCGGCGTATTTCTTCTTTGGACATTTATAGGCGTAATGACCTAAATCCTTGCACCTGTAACAGGTGATATGACTCAGATCCTTCTCTGCAGAAATTGAATCCAATCTATTTCTCTTCCTGGACTTTTCTGTTCCAATCAGGGCTTCTATTTCTTGTGGGTCATACTCTACTTCTTCTGTCGGGAATGCTACTAGATGTTCCTTCACACAATTCTGGGAAAAGTGTCCTTCTTCTCCACACGAATAGCAAGACTTAGTGCAGGGTTTAACTGGGTCCCCTTCGGGTGTGTCCTCCACCTCTTCCTTCATCACAGGTTCTTCTAAAATTTCCATAAGGGCTCCTTCAATTGCTTCTTTCTTCTGCTGGAGGGTCATTTGTACCATGGGGTAAAGGTGACATTGTGCAGGGTAGTGGGTAGTCCCTTCACACAAGAAACAAGTGATCTGCCTAGTTGGGCATCCTTCAGTTGGGTGACTTCCTTCACAATTAGGGCATTCACCCTTGTGTTCTTTATGGGTGTGTCCCATTTCTCCACAAATCTTACATGCACAAGGCTTCTTCTCTTTAGGTTCACCTAGCTTTCAGGTAAGACGGAACCTCAGTAGAATGGTCTTAAATTCATCCCAAACATTTGTTCCATTCCATCCTTGTATGGTTTGATGTATCTCTCGCCATTTTGCAGCACCTTGTGTGATCTTTCGTAGGGTGTATGGAACCATATACTCTCCTTCAATACCGTGCTCCTTCATGCGATCTTCCATGTTCTGTATCCAGTGTGCTACCTCCGGTTGTGTCAGGAATCTCGGAAATACTCTTCCATCTCCATTCATCCTTTATTGGGTCCATGGGTTTTGGGGTGAGATAAGAGAGATAGGGAGGGATACACACAATACTAATAATATTTTGAAAAGATAGATTTTTATTGTGGCTGTCGGAAAAACTACAAACAAATGACAGCTCACAATCGTCACATCTAAAGTAAGTATATAACAGGGGTTTGGTCCTCTAAAGGTCAATAAATCTTCAAAGTCACCAAGCTCTTCCAGTCCATGTTTCCAATGGGCTTCTTCCGATTGTTCTTGTCCTTCTCAAGTTCTTTCTACCAGGTCATTTCTGTCGACACGAAGTCTCTCGCGACGTCCTGTAATACTTCTGGAGTTGTGCTCCAAGCTTCTGGGTTTCAACATCTTTGTCATGAGCCATGGTTATACTGTCCTTTAGTTCCTGATAAATCTCCGGTATCTCAAGGTTTTGCTCCTCCAGCTTGGCTATTTCAATCTTCTGGGTCCTGAGTCCTTCACGAACTACTTCCTTGTCAAATACGGCTTCCTGCAGATCCACCCTAAACTTCTTGATGTAATACTCCAGATCCTGGTGATACACCAGCTACGTTAAACTGCATCCTTTGCTGACAGATCCTCCATCAGCCTTCTACCATCCAATCCTTCCATGCATATGCATGCTTAACTCAGTGTGGTGACAATAGCATAGGCGGACAATAACATCATGAATGTCCATGTTTCTGCTCTTGTCATTTCCATGAGCTATCATTCCATAGTCGATATCTCCTGCCTTAGGGTTTTCTTGACAAAACTTTGAGTTCTAATGCTCCATGTTCCGGTCTTTCTCTGATACACCTTGATCTCAGGTATTCACAACTTCCATAGTCTGCCATGTTCCATAAGGGGTGCCTTCCTAGGTCATACAAATCTGGAAAAATTCTACAGGGCCTTCAAATTCTCCTAGTCTTCGGAGTCTTCAACTATTGTAATTATAACAAATGCTTGGTAAAATACTCTTCATTCCGAAGTGGTCTTTGTTGTCCGATATCTTGTCCTTCTTGGAGTGGTCTCATCAGTTGAATCTTCATGGTCAAAAAGGGGAAAGGGGTATAGTCTCACTAAAAAGGGAAAATTTGAATAAGCTCAAAAGAGAAGAGAGGTAAAAGATCTTATTGAAAAGAAAGTTGTAGAGAATAAATCTTCCTATTGGCTTGCCAGTTTCTAGGGTCACGTCCTACAGTCAACATGTGCTCTGATACCATCTTGTAGTGACCCGACCTCAGACGGTCAAGTCTGTGTGCTTAAGTGTCATCCCTAGATCGGTATGCTGACACACACAGTACTCGAGGATTTATAACAGAGGTAATTCACATGTATAAAGTAACGTAAATACTATTACCTCAATCCATAAAGCGGAAGAAACAACAAGGTGGTGGGTTCCCATCAACACCAACGGCAAAGTTGAGTGTAGAAATTGTAACCCTAATGTGTCACTTACTCGTCGTAAGGAAATCCTGCAACATGAGAGGTTGCAGCCATGTAGGTCAGTACATTGAATGTACTGGCAAATTCACACCACAGGATAATGATGAATAATAACTATCACTACATGCATATATGGCTGGTGGAAAAGCTCTATGGTTATAATGTTTTTGCAAAAAGCCAATTTTTCCCTACTGCAAAAGAATATATTTTATTTAACTACAAAGTTTGTTGAAAACATTGAGAAGGTAATCCCCCTCTCAATCCCAATTAGAAGTAATTATTAACAACCCAACAATTTAATTATAGAGTGATGAGATCAACATGATAATCCAAGAACTAGATACTCAAAATGTCCATAACCGGGAACATGGCTAACCATGATTAGTTTGTACACTCTACAGAGGTTTGCGCACTTCTCCCCACAAGACTCGATCTCCTCCATTGGATTTCTCGCACTACATGATGTTTGAGAAACAGATGACCGAGACACAGTCTTTCAGAAGCATTAACTCTTTACTCTGGGTAGACAGTACCAACCTACATCCCCTACATCTGCTAGCCTACCACTAAAAGAGGTCATGCAACATACTCAACTATGTTAGAGCCCATAATAGCTTGTGGCTACACACAGAAGTTTCTAGCATGAATGATCTTATGATCTGATGTAGGGCAGTACCCTAGGGGCCGATCTTTCATGTTTGGAGAGGATCCCTACGGGGAACACGAAGAACGCGTGGAAGAACATGAGGGAAAACAAGAGAAATGGTCCACCACCTTCTCCCTTGCCGGTGGCCACCCCGGCCCCGGTAGGCACCTCTTCCTGTGGTGTGCCACTCCGGCCCCAACAGACACACCATGGCACCTTTTGCCATCAACTTTGATCAGGGTAAGAAATTCCAAGCGGACATGAGGCAGAAGTTTGGGTACCCGATGGTTTTCTCACCGGGGTTTTGTCAATGAGAGTTCATGGTGGTGGTTTCCTTTTGCAGAGCTACGTTCAAACTTGATCCTCACACGGTTAGTGTTTCCCTCCATGCTATGTTTGGTGGATATGCTCAAGGTTTTAGGGCCCGTCACCTCAAAGATAGATCGTTCAAGTTTTCAGTTGCTTCCAAATCAGTGGGTTTTGAGATTTATAATGCGGGTAAAGTGGTTGAGAAAGAGTTTGAAATGGTTTTTAATCTCTGGAATTATGGTGGTCCAAATTGGCTTAGAGAAGAGAGAGCTTTTTATGCTGAGCTTGATCAAGAATGGACGTTAGTGGGTAGGCATGGTAAAGCTGTTCAACCAAACTCCAGCGATCGCCGGACTGAGGCTCCGGCTAGCCGGAATACCAGATCAGTGTTTAAGCGTTTATCAGGCCGCATTCATGAGGGGAATGATCAGGGGGGGTATGATGGCCATTGCTTCGAGTCATAATGATGGAGAGCGTAATGAGCTCCAAGTTATTGCCCAAAGGCAACGTACCAATATGCATGTCTCATGCTATGCATGCGGGGAGTAGGGGCATTACGCGCGTAATTGCACTAGGCCCAATCTTCCTGGGCTTTGGGATTTTATTCCTTTTTTCTCTTTCCCATGTCCTCCGGAGCAGGCCTGGGCCGACGGCCAGGTGGAATCTTGGTTTCGCCTCAATGGGCCAGCATTACCGTTAAGGAAAGTCTCGACATTTCAGGAGCTAGTCAAGGACCTTTTTCCAAATTTTCAGCCAAGACCCCTACTTGCCTCCTCGCATTCCCCCTCACCTACCAGCTCTGCTGCAACCTCGTCAAGCTCGCCAACTTCATCTTCTCTGGGGAGGCCTTTGAGGCTCTGCGTGTCGACAGAGACAACAATGGCTAACATCCCCATTGATCCAGCCCCGTTTGTCCCGCAAGGCTTTCAGATACTGCTAGTGGAGGGGCGCAATGGGGTTTCTTGGGTGGTATTGCCGCACCACCCGCGTCGGCACGAAGATTGGGCGATTGTCACTATACACCCACATCCTAATGAGGTATTCTTACCTAATGTTCGAGATGTTCTTGAGGAGTTTTTTCAAGAGGTTGAAGAAGTTCAGTTTAGAGAGATTCATCCCTGTCCTTTTGGGGAAGCGTATATTCAGTTCAGGCATGTCAGGGACAGGGACAGATTGGTCAGGCAGAGTCCTCATCAGTTTGGGGATTTTTTTCTCACTTTTACTCCCCATAATCAAGGCACAAACTGGCGTAGAGTCCATCTTAATAGAATCTGTTGGTTGCTATTTGTGGGTGTGCCTTTTGACTATTGTAACACAGATGATATTGCTGCCGCCATTTCCAAATGGGGCAGGATCATTAGCTAGGAAAAAGAAGATGCTCTTAGGGGAATGGTTTTGGTCAAGGCTAGAGTCACTGAGCTCATGGATGTACCCAAAAGTATCAGATGGTCTGAAGGTGAAAGTTTTGAGGAGGAATCTTGGACCTGTTCTGTTGAAGTTCTGTGGGAGGAAATGCTAGGAGGTGGACCTGCTGATGAGGATCCAATCCTCCTCGTGGGGTGGACCCACATCCAGTGCCACAGCATGCTAATGACTTCCCTGGGTTCCAGCCTTTACTTGTGCAAAATGATCATGACAACAATGATGAGTGGGATAGTGGGATGAGCAAGAGGAGAATGATCACTGGGCTTTTCCACAACAAAACCCTCCTGCACCTATGCAGCAACAGTTGGAGATACCTATTCTTCCTGAAGATGGTGCTCCCCATAGTGGCATCACAAGAACAGTTTTTTTGTCTGATGGACTGCTTTCTCTTACACATTCTGCTAGTGAGGAGGTAAACCAGGGTGCTCAGGCACCACAATTTGGCATGGGATTAAATAATATTGCACTAGCTTACCAGGAAGACCCAGAGGAGGCTGAGCCAATCCAGGAGGCCAGGGTGGAGGAAATGTCAGCTCCTGGACCCCAGCCATTGGAACTGCAGGGCCCTCTTCTTATCCTGCAGGACCAGATTGCTCCCGAGGCCCAACCACAAGCTGTTAATCAAGTATCTATGCAGGTTGCTGAGAATGTTGCAAGTAAGAATATCCTGGTTGTTGGCAGTTCTGCTGCAGTTGACAGTGCTTTCGAAGGAGCTGCAGATAGTGAGAGAGATAATATTATAGTAAAGTGCACTAAGAGTATGATTTCAAGGAATGAAGTGGAGGTGGCTGCTGTTAAAGGAAAGGGAAATGTAATGGTGGAGCCTTCTGATGTTAGTAAGAAAGGTACTTTTGGTCCTCACTCTGCTCCTTGTTCCCCAAACTCTTTTGATGTGCAAAATATTGTTCAATCACATGCTATGGATATTATTGATGGTTCTCATTTGATCTGTGAAGAAGGTTTGGACCTTTGGATACAACATTTTGCTCCAGCCAC
This sequence comes from Triticum aestivum, assembly GCF_018294505.1. Lineage (NCBI taxonomy): Eukaryota > Viridiplantae > Streptophyta > Magnoliopsida > Poales > Poaceae > Triticum > Triticum aestivum. Next base: position 381,215,307 of record NC_057810.1, on the reverse strand, counting down.
CCAGGGGGAATCTAACACATTTAAGATTGCTATACCTATAAGTTGGTTCAACTTCATAATACATCTCCTATTAACTCCTGATAAGTTTGGTTGGATTACGAAGCTGCTCAAATCAGAGCTCTGGACTTTGTTGACTGCAAACTGTTCTACTGAAGAAACTATCTCTTTTCATATTCCTGATACTTGCTCCACTTCTCAGGCTCCTAGCTGCAAGGACTTCATGCAGGGCTCTGGCAAGGAAAATGAGGGAATAAGCCTAGCTGCACACTCTTCTAATGGCACTGGGATCCCACTGCAGCAGGTGTCCCCAAATAAAATCCTCATCCTGCCTCTTGTGGAGGTAGTTTGAAGGAAGAGAAAGGACAAAGAACCTTTGGTGGAAACAGAGGTAAGAAGGAGTGACAGTATTAAAAGAGATAATAATGGTTATAGGAGGAATTCCTGTGCTTCTAAAACATGCCTACCATGTCATGCTTTACCTCCAACAGTTCCTAATAAAATTGTCAAAAATCTGACAAAGAGTTTCTACAAGGTATCTGAGGAAGAAGCTCATGAGAAGTTGTCCAAGAAACTAAAGAAAAAGGACAAGGAGGAGGTGGCCAAGGTTCCCAAGGCCACTGGAGATGCTGAACACCCTCATGCTGTGCAACCATGATTGGACAACACACCTACATACTATTCAGAAAGCTTCTCCACCTATTTTTCTTTCAGCATGGATAGTGTAGGATGGTTGTGCTTAATTCTGAACACAGATGTAATGCTTATGGTTATGCTGCTCTCTACCACTTTTGGGTTACTAGTGGGAGGTCTTTTCAATTTCATGTGTGTAACCAAGACTTTGTGAGGAGGGTTTTGTGGGACAACTGTAATGTGATTATCCTGGAAATTGCTTGTGTCAATGCCTATGATTGTGTTGTTCTTGTGAGGTGGAGATATGCAGTTGGTGTTGTGCATGTGTACCTATTTCATACAGGGTTTGGCACCAGGGGATGGTACTTGGTGTTTACAATCAATCTGATTCTTAGTGTTAATGAATAATAACAGATCTTGGAACATACTGAATTGGAATGTCAGGGGTATTAATTCCTCAGATAAGTGCTTAGCCATCAGACAAAAAATTGAGGAGAGTGCTACTCGTATTGTTTGTATTCAGGAAACTAAAAGAGAAGTGTTTGATCTTGCTTACATTCATAACTTCTGTCCACAAAGATATAATAAGTTTGAATTCCTACCCTCAGTTGGAGCTTCTGGTGGTATTTTGACTGCATGGAATGAATCCCTCTTCAATGGGGAAATGCTCTTTCAAAACAAATTCTCTCTCACAGTTCAGTTTACATGCAATACTTCTAATCACTCATGGATACTTACCAATATTTATGGACCTTGCAATCATGAGGAGAAGCTGGAATTTATTGATTGGTTAAATTCTATTCAAATGGATAATGAGGCTGAATGGATAATCATGGCAGATTTCAACTTCATAAGATCTCCAGAGGATAGAAATAAACCAGGAGGGGATATCAATCAGATGTTGTTGTTCAATGAGGCTATCAGTAATCATGGGTTGGTTGAGCTGCCCTTAAAAGGTAGACAATTTAGTTGGAGTAACATGCAAGATAGCCCACTTTTGGGAAAGCTTGATTGGATTTTCACATCAGCTGCTTGGATGACATCTTTCCTTGATTCTACTGCTCTTAATCTATCCAAACCTATCTCTAATCACATCCCTTGTATGATCAAAATTGGAACAAGTATTCCCAGGTCTAAGGTTTTCAGGTTTGAAAATTATGGGTTGAAGCACAACTCTTTTAAGGAAATTGTTCAAGCTGCCTGGAATATTCCAGTGGGTTTCACTGATCCTGCTAAGAGGGTTAATGCTAAATTTAAAAATTTGAGAAGAGCACTCAAACTCTGGGCCAAGAGCATCTCTTGTTTGAAAAAGCAAATTGAAGAACTAAATGCTTGCATCTTTCTTTGGGACATGATTGAGGAGAACAGAGACCTAACACAGGTTGAAGCAAATTGCAGGATTTTGCTAAAAGAATATTTGCTAGTGGTACTTAATAATCAGAAGATTTACTGGAAATAGTGGGGGGAAATTAAAAGAGTTCAGTTTGGTGATGAAAACACTAAATTCTTTCACACTAAGGCTTCAATAAATCATAGACACAATAAGATTGCAATGCTGGTGAATGAGGATCAGATGGAAGTCACTGACCATGAGGGGAAAGCTCCTATTCTTTGGGAGGCTTTCAGAAAAAGACTTGGACAGTCCAATGGCCACAATATGTACTTTGATCTACATGACTTATATGAGCACAAAATTGATCCTCAAACTTTTCAAGAGCTGGAGAGACCTTTCACACAAGAAGAGATAGATGATGTAGTGAAAAACTTGCCAAATGACAAATCTCCAGGTCCAGATGGCTTCAACAATGAATTCATTAAAGCCTGCTGGGACATTATTAAGGAGGATACTGCTGCACTAATAATGGCTTTTCATGCTGGCACTGTGAATCTTGAGAGCATCAACACCTCCTTCATCACCTTAATTCCAAAAAAGGAGGTACCCCTCACACCTAATGACTTCAGACCTATTTCTTTGCTAAATGGAATTATGAAAATCATCACCAAATTGTTAGCCAGCAGACTTCAGAAAGTGATTCTACAAATGGTTCATATCAATCAGTATGGGTTTTTAAAACATAGAATGATACAAGATTGTCTTGGCTGGGCTTATGAATATATCTATTAGTGTCACAAATCAAGAGAGGAGATGCTAGTGGTCAAGCTAGATTTTGAAAAATCTTTTGATACTATTGAACATCAGGCAATCATTGATATATTCAGAGCAAAAGGTTTTGGTGAGAAGTGGATCTCTTGGATGAATATGATTTTCACATCTGCAACTTTAGCTGTAATGCTTAATGGAGTCCCTGGGAAGAAATTTTATTGCAAAAGAGGGGTCAGACAAGGTGATCCTTATTCACCTTTGATATTTGTTCTGGCAGCTGATCTGCTTCAATCCATCTTGAATAAGGCAATGAGACTGGGACTTATAACTCCCCCACTACACAGAAATTCTTGTCCTCACTTCCCAATAGTGCAGTATGCTGATGACACACTGGTCCTCATGAAAGCTAATGTTTGAGAGCTAGTTTGTCTCAAGTCACTCCTAAATACCTTTGCTTCTGCCAGTGGTTTAAAAGTAAATTATGGTAAATCAATCATGGTGCCCATCAACATCACAGAATAAAGAGTTGAAATCTTCACAAATACATTGCAATGCTCCAGAGGGCACTTCCCTTTCACATACTTGGGACTGCCCCTGGGAATTTATAAACCCACTGTGGAACAATGCCTACCTCTAGTGCAGAGAATTGCAAAAAAACTTGCTAGCCTTTCTACATTCATGACTCAAGCAGGAAGGTTGCTTTTGGTGAAATCAGTACTGACATCTTTAACTATTTTTTTCATGTGCTGCTTGGATGTGCCCGTTACAATAAAACAACAGATCATCAAGTACTTGAGACATTGTTTGTGGAGGAGCCCTGATATGGAGGATAAGAGACCTGTACTAGTGGCCTGGAAAACTGTGTGTAGACCCAAGAGTCAAGGGGGTCTTGGTGTCTTGGATATTTTTACACACAACAAGACCTTGCTCATGAAGAACCTCCATAAGTTTTTTAACAGACATGATATTCCTTGGGTAAACCTAATTTGGGAGACTTACTACAGTAATGGAAACCTACTAGGAGACAGTAGGGAGGGTTCCTTTTGGTGGAAATCTAATTTAGCTCTCATTGACCCTTACAAGGCTATTGCCAGATGCAATGTGGGAGATGGTCTTACTGCCCTGTTCTGGGATGTCTGCTGGCATGATTTCATCTTGAAGCACAAATTTCACCACCTAATCACTTTTGCCAGAGACACTTCTATCACTGTAAGCCAAGTTATCCATACTGAGTATCTCCAAGATTTATTTCACCTGCCATTGACAACTCAAGCTTATGAGGAATTTCTTGAAATGGAAGATATTTGCATCTCATTAAGAAACTTAGAATATCTGCAGTCGAAAGATACATGGAGCTATATTTGGGGAAATGAAAGATACTCTGCAAGCAAAGCTTATAAGGTGTTAATTGGTTATAAGCCAACTCCACCTCACTACAATTGGAATTGGAAGATCTCATGTCAACCAAAGCACAAAATTTTCTTCTGGCAACTGCTGCATGATAGAGTTAACACTAGGAACCTACTAAGAAGAAAGAATTTTGAGCTTGAGGATTATCATTGTGCTGTTAGGTATTGCCATCAGGAGGAGACACTGCATCATCTTTTTTGGAGCTGCCCCCTTGCAGCACAATGTTGGGACTTAATTTGCCCTAACAGAGACAGGAATTTATCTGTGCTGGAAGCATTTCAAGACCTCAAGGACAATCTGCACCTCCCTTATTTCATGGAGATTATTATATTGGGTTCTTAGGCTATTTGGATCTCTAGAAACAACAAAATCTGTGAGCATATTAACCCCTCTTTTCAGGGGTGGAAGCATATCTTTCTGGAGGAGCTCAAGCTATTGAAATTCAGGATGAAGAATAAATTACTGCCTCAATATTCAGTTTGGTTAGACTCAATCTTGTAAATATAGAGATAGGGTAGGGTTTTTTATTAGTTTCTCTTTTTTTCTGTTTTTTCTTCCTCTCTTTTTTGTGCTTATCTCAAGCCCTTGAGACTAGACTCTCTGCCTTGATTATTTAATTTCATAAAAGCTGCAGTGGGGTTTTACCCTACTGTTTATATTCAAAAAAAACAAGAGAAACAATTAACCGAAGCGAAATTGATCAAACAAGTGCTAGATCATCGAGGCACAAAGTAACACGAGATCCAAAGCCAACAAGGGACTATACAAGAGTAATCGTTCTTCTCCGTGAGGAGGTCTTGATTGTCTTCTCCGGATGGAGTCCTCGAATCCGGATGGATCTTCTCCGAAGAGGTGCGGTCCCTCACAAGGAGTAGATCCGGTATGGATGAGCAATGCTCTATCTCAAACGAGCTAAACCAAGGCTAACCCTAAAACGTAGGTGGGGTTGGAGTATATATAGTCTAGGGGCGAAGGGGGTACACGGGCCTCTGCCCTTACACTATTCGCAGACAGGGAAGGCCGGATGTCCGGGCGTCGGGCCGGATGTCCGGTGGCTCGCGAGGGGCCGGATGTCCGGGCTGGTGGATACGGCCGTTCTGCTCTCTGGATGGGTGGCGCCGGATTTCCGGGCAGAGGGGCTGGATGTCCGGGGCTTCGGGAGGCGTCGGATGTCCGGGGTGATGACCGGATGTCCCGGCTGTCTGGGCAGCCTTCTGTGCTCCCTGGATGGCGCCTCTGGATGTCCGGGCTGGAGGCTGGATTTTCGGTGAGGGGGGTGTTGGTGTCAAAACCGGCGGATCTCGGGTAGGGGATCCCGATCTGTGCGTCTTAGGCTGATGGTAATATGAAGCAAGGGACACAATGTTTACCCAGGTTCGGGCCCTATCGATGGAGGTAAAACCCTACTTCCTGCTTAATTAATATTGAAGATATGAGTAGTACAAGAGTAGATCTACCACGAGATCGTTGAGGCTAAACCCTAGAAGCTAGCCTATGATGATTATGATTGTAATTGTGATCGGCCTTCTAAGGACCAACCTCTCCGGTTTATATAGACACCGGAGAGGGCTAGGGTTCACACGGAGTCGGTTATAAGGAAGGAAATACAATATCCGGATCTCCAAGCTTGCCTTCCACGCAAAGGAGAGTCCCATCCGGACACGGGACGGAGTCTTGAGTCTTGTATCTTCACGCTCCAATAGTCCGGACGATGTATATTGTCCAGCTGTCCGGATACCCCCTAATCCAAGACTCCCTTAGTAGCCCCTGAACCAGGCTTCAATGACGATGAGTACAGCGCGCAGTCTTGTCTTCAGCATTGCAAGGCGGGTTCCATCTCCGAATACTCCAAAGTACCTGTTATGATGAATAGTTTCCGGCATCCCATCAATGTTGTACTCCTCGGCTTCAGTGCCTCAATAATGACCATCTCCACGTGTCGAGCGAATGCGAGGAGCCAAGGCATTTTTGCATTTGCCACCCTCAATCCTTCGGGCTGACTATCTATTTGAAGAGACGGGGATTCCCAGATCAAAACATCACTCTCCCCCCTCGAGCATGCATCCAATAGAGCGCTCCGAAAAAACCATTCCAACATGGCCGATCGTCACAGCTCTTCTGCTCGCTCTCCTCGCTCCAAACCGGGGGACTGGGAAGAGTGTTCAGTTCCTCATGGCCGTTTGATAGAGTTACAACCCAAGGGTTTCTCCCACCGGCGTTCATGGTCCCCGTCCGAGCCGGAATAGCCACCTATAACGGCGGGGAACAGGCGGAGGGATCTCCCAATCCATCTCCAGAGGAGCGAATATGCCTCATCCCTCATCTGCTAAGGGGCGTCGGATTTCCCATCCACCCGTTCCTTCGTGGGCTCCTGGAGTTCTACGGCCTCCAGTTGCACAACGTTACCTCTGCCTCCGTACTACACATAGTAGGGTAGTTGCCCTTTGTGAGTTATTTCTAGGCTGTGAGGCTCCTTAGGGTTATGGAAGAAGCTATTCTGCCTTGTCCCCTGCAACCAAGGAGAATCCCTATGTCAAGTGGGCGGGGCCGAAGTATGGCGTATTGCTGAGACCGGATACTCATCCGGCACTCCCTAGAAGGCACCAGAGAACTGGCCTTCAGAGTGGTTTTATATTGACGATGTTCCCCTTCCGGATCTAGTCCGGACAGGTCTCCCCAAGTTCAGTAATGCCCCGCCGAGGGCACGTCTAAGCTGGCGCCCCCGGGGCCCCCAAGAGGAGGATACTAGGGAAATACACTTCCTGATGAGCAGGATAAAGTTACTGGCCAAATCTGGACTGACGATAGTCGAGGTTATGGCAATATGCATAATGCGGGGAGTGCAACCGCTTCAATATCGGGGGAAGCCCATGTGGCACTTCAACGGGGAAGATGATGTCACCCGCTGTGGTCGTAAGGGTCCGGACTCCGCCACTGCTCTGGCAAGGATATTGTCCGATTTATATAAAGGAGAAGAGGAAGAATTCCTTCACATTAAACCGCGTGATGGATTCTCGATGTACAACCCCCCAAACAGGCTAAGTCGTTATTCCTTTCCCCGCTTCACTTATTGTGGCGTTCTTTGCTAAGATTATCTGCTTTGATATTTCCGAGCAGGAGCTGAGGAGGGACGTAGAAGGAATCTCCAGCCCCTCCCCGCAACCAGAGGACCCCAGAAGGGCCCTAGATCCAGGACTCGAAGAAGATCCGGATATTGCCATGGAGCTTGTCAACGGGATATTTTATCAAGCGAGTTGTGATGGCGCCTCAGTGGCCATTATTGCCGACTATCCCGGACTGCTACCTACATCGCGTGTAGGCCAAGCCAAAAACCCTATCCTGTGAAGAGGACTCCTTTCAGATGTCACGGCTTACCCCTGAAGTGTCGTGTTTTTGCAGAGATGACGGTCGGAACACGGGGCCAAGCCCCTAGGGACCCGTCGGCCACGGGCGTCCGGATTGGGAAGGCTCAAGAGGAAGGCAGTTAGGGTCGACACGCCGCTATAGAGGTAAGGAAAAAACATGTCCTGCGATTATTGTATTTGAAGTATAACAACGCCCTTTGTGTCCCGACAGGAAGAGGAGTAGCCGGACTACATCCTGGGATCCCGCCGATCACGCCTCCACCAGCCGGATTCCAGAACCGGCTTTGAGAGTGGAGGCGGAAGCGGGGCCGATGCTGCATAGTTCTTTCACATAGGACGCAGATATGCTGTCGGCCACGAACTCCGAAGTAGAGAGTGCCATGAATCACAGGCACCGACGGGCCGTGCTTCGGAACAACATATTTTCCGAAGAGGCATTTAATGCCTTCAATTCGGGAGACGCATACATCTGAGCTGCTCAAGGCGGGCTTGCCCGAGCGACGGACCAGTATACCAAAGATATACAGGTAAGAAAATTTGATAAGCATGTATAGCAGTAGCCCCTGAGACTTGAAACGGTTGGGACAACTGTTTTAAGGATCAATTTATGCATAGGCCCTTGTAGATAAGAATGAGCAATTGTCTCGGGAGATGGAGGAGTGCAAGGCCTAGCTGAGGGCCACAGTTGCCAAGTTAGAGGAATCCCAGAAGCCCTCATCTTGTAACATTTGTCTCAATTGTATGAAGATGCGCCAGTTAGTAAATGGCTGGCATGACGAGTCTAACAGAAAATTCTGCAGACAATCTCGGGGTGAATCCGGAGGGCGTAAGAGATGACGAGTCACATCTCAAAAGGCAGCTAAAGGCTGGCGAGCACGTTCATACGCAAGTTAGGCAGGAGAAGAACAATCTTCAAGATGACAAAGTCCAGCTGGACGTGTAATTAAAAGACGTCCGCGCTTAGCTGGCGGACTCCGTGAAGGACAACAAAAGGCTTCGACGCGGCATTTATGGTAAGTGCCTAGACGAACTGTAGTATAGTTCGGCGTGGAAGTATATTGAAAGGATTTTACTTGTAGGAGTGTTAACAGGTCGCCCTGAGGAGGAGATGCCCTTATCTATAGGCGATTTACTACAAGACCTCTCACAACTGCATGAGCAAGCTCGGCAGGTGATGCAGGGCGTTGCTCAGGCCTTGTGGCCATCAAGCTTCCTGCCGAATGGCATGGGGGAGCTTGTGGATATGCTTCAAGGAGCACGGCGGCGCTTCCGATTGTGGAAGATGTCAGCCTGTTTGCAAGGTGCAAGAGAAGCCTGGGCTATGGTGAAGACGCGCTACACCAAGCTAGACCCGAACCATATGGCCGAAGTCGGACCGGCGGGGCCAGATGGGCAAGAAATTCCTGTAAGTCTGGTATATGACCAGGTAGCGTTTGTCGCAAAGTATTCTCAATAGGATTATAAGTTAGATAGCCTGTTGGATGGTATAGAGGAGGAATATAGTCAGTCCAAGTGACTATGTAATTCAATGGACATAAGTAGTCCCTGCCGGATTAAAATCATTTGTCATGGCGGACCTTTTCGCTCCAGACCCCGGATTCTATAGTCCGGTGTGTGTCCAAATACCCGATCAGTTATACAAAACCGGGGTATGCGTGGAAACCGGGCGTAGGGGTCATAAGTGCTTGAACAGACAAGTACCCAACTAGTTATGCTATATTACATGGATAGTAAGAAACATCTTCCAGGGATAATAGTTCCGTTAGGGGTTCCTTTCCCTGGGTACGCATGCGACTATGCACATGTCCGGACTGTGAACAAGGGCGTAGGATACAAAACTTCTGGGGATTTATGTTGTAATAAACGAATACATCTTTTGTTCACCGACCGAATATTCTCTTAAGGACGCTAGCTTTCGGCTTCACCCAGTCTGAGGTACACATCCGGCTGAACCGGCAGTAACAATCGCAGAGGTGCTCCCCTTATGCCCTAGCCGAATTAACGGGAACATAGGGCATAAACACAAGAGCCAGGCAACCCAGCTTGGCCACATCTTAAGTCATATCGATGCATATAATGGTGAAGAAAAGGCACATATGGAAAAAGAAACGCATATGTGATGAGAAAAAAGCCATTAGAGTTATTATTTTTAGCTTCCGTATAGGAAGCCCCCAGGTATTACTTACACACATAGTGCGGCAGGAATGATCCGGGAGTCCGTACTGTATTAAATACTTTGTGTGAAGAGGAAAAAAGGTCGAGAAAGGAATGGGGAGGGGCATAATTAAAAAGGAGGGTTTAAGGAGACGAACACTGAGTTCGGCACTAGGCGTAGAATCTCCGGAGTCTGGCCGTGTTCCATGGGTTCGGCTGAGTCTGTTATCGGATGCATTACGTAAGCGGTACGCTCCTCCGGTGAGAACTTTGTCAATGATGAAGGGACCTTCCCACTTGGGTTTGAGCTTGTTCTTCTTCTTCTCCGGTAGGCGTAGAACGAGCTCGTCAATATTATAAGTTTTGGCCCGCACTTCTCTGCTTTGGTATCGTCGAGCCTGCTGCTGATAGAATGCGGAGCAGGCTTTTGCGATGTCGCGCTCCTCCTCCAGGGCATCCAAGCTATCCTGACGATCTAACTCGGCTTCCTTCTCTTCGTACATGCGTATGCATGGAGAATCATGTATTATGTCGCAGGGTAGTACTGCTTCCGCGCCGTACACCATGAAAAATGGTGTATATCCGGTGGTGCAATTCGGCGTGGTCAGCATCCCCCATAGTACGGAGTCGAGCTCTTCGACCCAGTGCGTATCCGACTCTGTCAAGGATTGCACTAGTCTGGATTTGATGCCGCTCATGATGAGAACGTTTGCCCGTTCGACCTGGCTGTTTGTTTGGGGATGGTAGACGGAAGCGTAATCAAGCTTAATGCCCATTTTGCCGCACCAAGTTTTCACTTCGTCGGTTGTGAAATTTGAGCCATTATCAGTGATGATGCTGTGGGGGACACCGTATCGGTGTACGACCCCAGATATGAAGTCTATTACTGGTCCGGATTCGGCCGTTTTGACCGGTTTGGCTTCTATCCATTTGGTGAACTTGTCCACCATGACCAATAAGTATTTTTTCTTATGGCTTCCCCCTTTAAGAGGTCCAACCATATCCAGCCCCCAGACCACGAAGGGCCAAGTTATGGGGATTGTTTGGAGAGCGGTAGGGGGCATATGACTCTGATTGGCAAAGAGCTGGCAACCGAAGCAGTGTTGTACAAGGTCCTGTGCGTCTGCTCGGGCCGTCGGCCAATAGAAGCTTGTACGGAAGGCCTTGCTGACTAGTGCTCGAGCCGTGGCGGGGTGCCCGCCCAGTCCGGCATGGATTTCAGCCAAGAGCTGTTGCCCTTCCTCTTCGGAGATGCACCTTTGGAGCACTTCGGTCGCACTTTTCTTATAGAGTTCCCCTTCATGGACTTTGTAAGCTTTAGAACGCCGGACGATGCAGCGTGCTTCATTTTGGTCTTCGGGGAGCTCCTGCCTATTTAGCTAGGCCAAGAAAGGCTCAGTCCACGGGGCGATTACAACCATTATTTTGTGGGCCGAAGATGTTATTTCGGTGGTAGAGCCTCCGATTATGTCTGATAGTTCGGAATCTGGGGGTGTATTAAGATCCGTGCTAGTATTGTCGGACTGCCCTTCCCATACCACGGATGGCTTGAACAGCCTTTCCAGGAATATTTTAGGTGGGACAGGGTCATGTTTAGCACCGGTGCGGGCGAGGACGTCCACCGCTTGATTGTTTTCTCGAGCCACATGGTGGAATTCGAGCCCCTCGAACCGAGCTGACATCTTGAGGACGGCATTACGGTAGGGCGCCATTTTCGGATCCTTGGCATCAAAGTCTCCGTTTATTTGTGATATTGTGAGGTTTGAATCCCCACGCATTTCTAGGCGTTGGATGCCCATAGAGACTGCCATCCGAAGACCGTGCAACAGAGCCTCATATTTGGCTGCATTGTTGGAGTCTGTGTATAATATTTGGAGGACGTACTGGACCGTGTCTCCGGTGGGAGACGTTAGGACTACACCTGCTCCCAATCCGGCAAGCATTTTAGAGCCGTCGAAGTGCATGATCCAGTTAGAGTACACGTCGTACTCTTTAGGGAGTTCGGCTTCTGTCCATTCGGCGACAAAGTCAGCCAGTACTTGCGACTTGATGGCCCGCTGTGGTTTGTATGTTATGTCGAACCGAAGGAGCTCGATGGCCCATTTAGCAATCCGGCCCGTAGCATCGCGGTTATTTATTATGTCATTGAGTGGTACTTCGGAGGCCACCATAATCGAACACTCTTGAAAGTAGTGTCATAGCTTCCGGAATGCCATGAAGACCGCGTATGCTATTTTTTGATAGTGTGGGTATCGGGATTTGCATGGGGTGAGGATCGTGGATACGTAATAAACCGGCTTGGAGCGGGAATTTGTATCCGTCAACCTCTCGTTCGACGACGAGCACTGCGCTTACAACTTGATGTGTTGCAGCTATGTACAGCAGCATAGGCTCGCCGATATTTGGCGCTGTTAGGACTGGATTACTGTCCAGTAAGGTCTTTATTTCATCGAGTCCGGCCGTGGCTGCATCCGTCCACACGAAGTGTTCAGTGCGCCGAAGAAGGCGGTAAAGAGGTAATGCCTTTTCTCCTAACCTGGAGATAAAGCAGCTCAAAGCGGCCACACATCCAGCTAGTTTTTGGATGTGTTTGAGGTCTGTTGGTATAGCCAACTGTGACAGAGCTCAGATTTTTACCGGATTCGCTTCAATTCCTCTATTGGAAACAATGAAGCCCAGCAGTTTCCCCGACGGGACGCCGAAAACGCATTTTTCCGGATTCAGTTTGATGTCATATGTCTGGAGGTTATCGAATGTAAGCCTCAAGTCATCTGTTAGGGTTTCGACGTGTCTTGTTTTTATGACCACGTCGTCCACATATGCCTCCACTGTTTTGCCGATTTGCTTTTCCAGGCATGTTTGAATCATGCGTTGATAGGTTGCTCCGGCATTCTTAAGCCCGAAAGGCATAGTGTTGAAGAAGAAAGGGCCATATGGTGTTATGAAAGCTGTTGCAGCTTGGTCGGACTCTACCATCTTTATTTGATGGTATCTAGAGTATGCATCGAGGAAACACAGCAAGTCATGTCCTGCTGTGGCATCAATGATTTGATCGATGCGAGGGAGAGAAAAGGGATCCTTGGGGCAAGCCTTGTTGAGGTCTTTGAAGTCGACGCATAAGCGCCAGGATTTGTCCTTCTTTGGTACCATTGCTAGATTTGCCAGCCAATCCGGATGCTTGATATCTCTGATGAATCCGGCCTCAAGTAGCTTGGCTAGCTCTTCCCCCATGGCTTGCCGTTTGGGCTCTGAAAACCGCCTTAGGGTCTGCTTGACAGGTTTGTATCCTTTTAGTATATTGAGGCAATGTTCGGCCAATATGCGTGGGATGCCCGGCATGTCCGATGGGTGCCAGGCGAAAATGTCCCAATTCTCGCGTAAGAAGTCTCGCAGTGCAGTGTCCATTGCAGGGTTCGACTGTGTCCCGATGGAAGCTGTCTTCGTGGGGTCCTTTGGATGGACTTGGAATTTGACTATCTTGTCTGCGGGTTTAAATGAGGTGGACTTGGGTCGCTTGTCGAGTATCACGTCGTCCTTGTCCATGGTGGCCCGCAGTGTTGTTAATTCTTCGGCTGCTAGGGCTTCGGATAATGCTTCCAGGGCTAGTGCTATGGTTTTATTTTCGGCGCGAAGTGCGACGTCCGGATCACTAGCTAGAGTGATGAATCCTTTGGGTCCAGGCATTTTAAGCTTCATGTACCCATAATGGGGTATAGCTTGAAAGCTCGTAAACGCGTCCCGCCCTAGAAGGGCGTGGTATCCGCTGCTAAAAGGAGCCACTTGGAATGTGATTTCTTCGGACCTATAATTCTCTGGGGTGCCGAATACCACATCGAGTGTGATTTTTCTTGCACGCGGCGCTTCCCGACTAGGGATAATTCCCCTGAAGGTTGTGCCACTTTGTTCAATGCGGATTTTATAAATTTCCATCTTGTTAAGTGTTTCTTCGTAGATCAAGTTTAGTCCGCTTCCGCCGTCCATGAGTACTTTAGTGAGCCGAAAGCCGTCCATGATTGCGCTAAGGACCAGAGCGGTTGGTGCCCGGACAGTCTGGAACCAAGGTTCATCACTGGCATTGAAAGTTATAGCAGTGTCGTTCCATGGGTTTATTTTTGCCAGATGGCAGATTTCGGCGGAGCTTCGATGAGCTCGCTTGCGCCTATTGTTTGAGGCAAAAGTCTCGAAGACTATTAGTACTATATTGTGTTCGTTGGCGGGATGTTGTTCTGCTTTATGGCTTGCGAGAAGATCCTCGCCACTTTTGGGAACCTGCCGGAGTATCCAACATGCCCTAAGGCTATGAGTTGGTGTTGTGTCCGGAGTACTTTGGAGTTTACATGGCCCATTGAGCCATTCTTCCAATACGGTTCCCTGCCCTGGGGTGGGCTTTGGTTTCTTGGGGATTGGATCGGCCGACTTACGAGAGTTCGCCCGTTTAGTTCGGACAAAGGTTTTGGTGAGAGCCGGACTATCCCAAAATTCTGTTTGGGTTTTCTAGGTGCATTCCATCGCACAGTACTTTTGTACTATAGTTGCCAAGTCAGCAAAGTGTACTATGTCACGACAACTTATAGCATTAAGGATTCCTTTGTTCGTGCAGTTTTTGCAGAAAAGTGAGACTACGTCCTCCTCGCGGCAGTCCTTGACCTTGTTTAGCACAAGGAGGAATCTGGCCCAGTAGCAATGTACTGTCTACTGGGGCTCTTTCCTGATATGGGAGAGACGGTTGAAGTTCGGGTGGGTGGGCGCAGCTGAATCCAGATTCTGATCCGATCTAGCGCCCAGGGGCATGGGTGCTTCCGAGTCTGACAGCTCGGGATCCGGGGTGCTGCCCAATTTCTCTGGCCCAGTGCCCGATTCTATGTCCGGGACTTGGGTCATGTCTTCCCTTGAGCGGGTGTCCGGCTCAGGGAGCTCAGTGATCCGGACATAATTCATCCTCAAAATTGAGGGGTAATCTGTGTGTGGTTCCTCCACTACCGCTATCTCATGGGTGGCCGGTGGGGATTGAATGTCCCTCTGGTCGGGTTTAAGCCCAATCTAGTCATAGTCCGTAGCGACTCCCAGAGCGGCGACGCGATCCAGGAGCTCATTAAGGGAGGAGAGCTCTATCAGATCCATCTGTTCGGCGAGTTCCGATTGGTCGTGAAGGTTATGCATGATGACCCGAGAGGCCATCATCGGCGCAACCACCGATGGGGCAGCCATGATGAAGCCGTCAAGTCAGAGAGTTCGGCCTAAAGCCAGCGCTCCCCCAGAGGTAATGTTGTCCATAACAATGAGACGAGTGATACGTCTCCATCGTATCTACTTTCCCAAACACTTTTGCCCTTGTCTTGGACTCTAACTTGCATGATTTGAATGAAAGTAACTCGGACTGACGTTGTTTTCAGCAGAACTACCATGATGTTGTTTTATGTGTAGAAAAGAAAAGTTCTCGGAATGTCCTAGAAATCCACGGAGGGACTTTTCAGAGTTAATAAGAATTTTTGGCAAAAGAATTAGTGCCAGGGGCCCACGGCTTGTCCACGAGACAGTGGGGCGCGCCCCCCTAGGGCGCGGCCCCCTATCTCATGGGCCCCCTGGACACCCTCCGACCTCAACTCCAACTCCATATATTCCGTCTCGGGGAGAAAAAAATCAGAGAGAAAGTTTCATCGCGTTTCACGACACGGAGCCGCCGCCAAGCCCTAATCTCTCTCGGGAGGGCTGATCTGGGGTCCGTTCGGGGCTCCGGAGAGGGGGATTCATCGCCGTCGTCATCACCAACCATCCTCCATCACCAATTTCATGATGCTCATCGCCGTGCGTGAGTAATTCCATCGTAGGCTTGCTGGACGGTGATGGGTTGGATGAGATTCACCATGTAATCAAGTTAGTTTTGTTAGGGTTTGATCCCTAGTATCCACTATGTTCTGAGATTGAAGTTGCTGTGACTTTGCCATGCTTAATGCTTGTCACTAGGGCCCGAGTGCCATGATTTCAGATCTGAACCTATTATGTTTTCATGAATATATGTGTGTTCTTGATCCCATCTTGCAAGTCTATGGTCACCTATTATGTGTTATGATCCGACAACCCCGAAGTGACAATAATCAGGATACTTCTCGGTGATGACCGTAGTTTGAGGAGTTCATGTATTCACTATGTGTTAATGCTTTGTTCCAGTCTCTATTAAAAGGAGGCCTTAATATCCCTTAGTTTCCGTAAGGACCCCGCTGCAACGGGAGGGTAGGACAAAAGATGTCATACAAGTTCTTTTCCATAAGCACATATGATTGTTTATGGAATACATGCCTATATTACATTGATGAATTGGAGCTAGTTCTATATCACCCTATGTTATAACTATTGCATTAGGAATCGCATCCGGCATAATTATCCATCACTGATCCATTGCCTATGAGCTTTTCATATATTGTTCTTCGCTCATTTACTTTTCCGTTGCCACTGTTACAACTACTACAAAAACCCAAAAACTTTTATCTTTACTTTTGCTACCGTTACTATTACTATCATACCACTTTTGCTACTAAACACTTTGCTGCAGATACTAAGTTATCGAGGTGTGGTTGAATTGACAACTCAACTGCTAATACTCAAGAATATTCTTTGGCTCCCCTTGTGTCGAATCAATAGATTTGGGTTGAATACTGTACCCTCAAAAGCTGTTGCGATCCCCTATACTTGTGGGTTATCAACGAGCCATCGAGCCTTGCAGCCACGACACAGAGGAACTCTCAATGAAAGCACCAATGTCGGTGTCAAAACCGGCGGATCTCGGGTAGGGGGTCCCGATCTGTGCCTCTTAGGCTGATGGTAACAGGAAGCAAGGGACACAATGTTTACCCAGGTTTGGGTCCTCTCGATGGAGGTAAAACCCTACTTCCTGCTTGATTAATATTGACGATATGAGTAGTACAAGAGTAGATCTACCACGAGATCGTAGAGGCTAAACCCTAGAAGCTAGCCTATGATGATTATGATTGTAATTGTGATCGGCCTTCTAAGGACCAACCTCTCCGGTTTATATAGACACCGGAGAGGGCTAGGGTTCACATGGAGTCGGTTACAAGGAAGGAAATACAATATCCGGATTGCCAATCTTGCCTTCCGCGCAAAGGAGAGTCCCATCCAGACACGGGACGGAGTCTTGAGTCTTGTATCTTCACGCTCCAATAGTCCGGACGATGTATATAGTCCGTCTATCCTGATACCCCCTAATCCAGGACTCCCTCACGGGGCCGGATGTCCGGGCTGGACGCCAGATGTCCGGTCCCTGTAGCTTCTTCTGCAAACTCCTGACCATGTAGATCTCCAGGGGCCGGATGTCCGGGGCCATGGCCGGATGTCCGGTGCCTGGAGGCTGTTCTCGCCTTTTTGCGTTGGTTCTCTTATTCCATGGACTTGGGGTCTTGACCATCTTCATGTGCATCCTCAGGAGGGTCCTCTTGGTACCTAATCATGCACAACATTCCGAACTTAGATAATAGCCATGTCTCGAGAGGATCATATGAGATATCACTAAAGAGAGAAGTCACCTCGGTCTCGAGATCTCTAGCTCGTGCTCTAGTCATGGGTCCTCTTGGTGCTTGGTGAGACGATTGAAGGTCCATGGGGATGACCGAAGGATGCTCCGCATCATCTCCCCCCCCCCTTGGGAAAGATCCGACCTCGGATCTAAATCCTCATCACCATGGTACAGGGAGAGATAGGTGATGTTGAAGATGTAGCTCATGTTGTACTTGTCGCGTGGGAGATCGATCTTGTAAGCTTTGTTGTTGTAGCTTGCTAGCACCTTGAAGGGTCCATCGGCTCGAGGGAGAAGTTTGGACTTGCGTTTGTTGGGGAAGCGGTCCTTGCGAAGGTGTAGCCACACGAGGTCTCCAATGTTGAATATCATGGGATGCTTGTTGATGTTGATCTTGGTCGCAAGTCGTTATACTTGGCGCTTGATGGTGTGCCTTGTATCTTCATGCATCTTCTTGATGTAGCTTGCACGGGCACTTGCGTTGAGGTTGGTGCGCTCTTGTAGAGGAAGAAGTAGAATGTCCAATGGGGACAACGGGTTGAAGCCGTAGACGACCTTGAAGGGAGACTTGCTGGTAGTCGAATGTCTTGCACGGTTGTAGGCGTACTCGGTGATGGGTAGACACTCCTCCCACTCCTTGATGTTCTTCTTGATCAACACGCTAAGTAGAGTGGAGAGTGTGCGGTTTGTCACCTCCGTTTGGCCATCGGTTTGTGGATGATATGCGGACGAGAACAAGAGCTTGATTTCGAGCTTGGCGCATAGTGTCTTCCAAAAGTAACTCAAGAACTTGACATAGCGGTCGGAGACGATTGTGCTTGGTACTCCATGGAGGCGCAAGATTTCCCTACAAAAGAGAATTGCAACGTGTGAAGTGTAAGTGCATCTAGTGCCGCCCCTAGTTGGTTTTGGAGTATTGACGACAAACCTGGTTGAGGGACTAATGTGTTTGTGAGAATTGCAGGATAACACAAGTAGTAGTCCCTCCTTGATTCGGTTTACCTACCGGAGATGACCGCCAAAAATGTGTGAAGACATTGAAGACAATGGTGGTCTGTGAATATATTCACATTGAAGACTATGACACGAGAAGACATTGAGTGAAGACTATGGAGCGCAAAGACTTAGTTGTTTCGTTGTTTCCTTTTCTTCTTTCTTGAGTCATAGGAACCATCGCACTGTTAAGTGGGGTCCAAGTGAACAAAGTCAG
The DNA here is from genome assembly GCF_018294505.1 of Triticum aestivum. Lineage (NCBI taxonomy): Eukaryota > Viridiplantae > Streptophyta > Magnoliopsida > Poales > Poaceae > Triticum > Triticum aestivum. The sequence goes on along the minus strand of NC_057810.1, from coordinate 381,196,903 downwards.
AATGACTGAAGTGATGCTCAACCAAATCCTATGTCTTCGAACAAAGACAACGAGAGCAAATCTTATCCTGTAACGGATAAGTCAGCTTTACTTGTAGCCCAAGTCAAGCTGCCGCGTGTGTTTGAAATCTGACTGTTGCGACACGTGTCAGTTCCTTAGTGACCCAGGGTCATTTCGGACATATCCGGTCGGGTTGCCCAGTGGCTATAAATAGCCCACCCCCTACACCATAAAGTGGTGGCTGCTCAGAGTTAGTACACGGCTTTTGTCGTTTGAGAGCAACCCACCACCGAAGCTTTCGAGAGAGAATCCTTGCGAGGACAAATCCCAAACCACCCAGAGCCCAAAGAGTGTTTGGCATCACTGAAGTCTTTCTCTCCGCGTGATCTGAAGACTTGTTACACATGAGGACTCTGAATCCTCCAGCTGGTTAGGCGTCGTGTTCTGAGCATCCAAGAGCCATTGTGGATTGCCGGTGAACAAAGTCTATGAAGGTACGGAAGTCTACCTTGAAGACTTACCAGAGTGATTGGGCGGGGAGTAGGTGTCCCTAGCTCAAGGGGAATAAGGTGAAGACGTAGTCTTCTGAGTTGAATCTCAGCCTCCTAACCAGACGTACAGTTGTCACAGCAACTGGAACTGGTCGAACAAATCCCTGTCCTTCTAAAGCCACTGGTTCTATCTCTTACCTCTCTTACTTACAGTTTGTCTCTGTGAAGTCATTGTCTGCTTGCATTATCTGTTTGACTTCACTGTGTGACTATCTGCTCTGATTGACTTCATACTATCTTCCATCCTGATCTTTACTACCTAACTGCTGTTAGTCATCGTGCTTTCACTATATTGAATACTTGACTATGGCTTGTCTAGTGTAGTCTACCTTCCACTGCATTCGAATAGTGTTGTTTATATTGTTTGTCTTTGAAACTCCCATGTTTTGAAGACTTTCATAAAAATCGCCTATTCACTCCCCCTCTAGTCGATAACTAGCCCTTTCAATTGGTATCAGAGCAAGGTACTCCCTTGTTCTGTGTGATTCGGTTTAACCACCTGGAGTTTAGCTATGTCGACTGCAAGGATAACTAAAGTCTCCGCTGCGTGCCCCATCTTTGATGGTACTGAATATCCCTACCGGAAGAATAGATGCGCATGCATCTTGAAGCCATTGATGTCTATCTATGGTATGTCGTCAAGAACTGCGTTCCCAAGACGGGTGAAGGCGTCACCCCTACTGATGTTAAGAAGTTCATTCAACTGGAATCTACTGCCAAGAACATCATCTGTGGTCACCTTACCAAAGGACAGTATGGCCGTGTGAGTTCTTTGGAAACGTCGAAGCTAGTCTGGGACTGGCTCTCCAAGGTCAATGAAGGCGTCTCAACTCATCGAGATCAACGTATCAGTACTCTCCGCAACCTCTTCAACTGCTTCAAGAGGCACGACAACGAGAATGTCCAGCTCACATTTGATTGCCTCACTGATATCACAAATGAGCTCCAAGCACTCGGCGCCACTGAGATCACGAAGCATGAGATAGTTAAGACACTACTGAGATCTCTTGACAGCTCATTTGACACCTTAGCCCTGATGATACAAGAACGCCCTGATTTCAAGACTCTCGATCCATCTGACATACCTGAGAGGCTCAACACACATGAGTACCAGCTATCTGAGAAACGAGATATCTATGGCCCCAACTATGGCCGTACTCGAGCTTTGAAGGCAAAGGCTGTTGCTTCCTCATCTGAAGAAGAATCTGACTGCAGTTCTGGTGATCCTGAAGACATTGGGAAGGAGCTTGCTATGCTTGTGAAGAAGTTCCAGAAATTCACCAAGAAGAAAGGCTTCAGAAAGTCTTCACGATCCAACTCAAGGAATGATGAAGCTTCTGCCTATGATCACAAGAAGAGAACTTGTCACAAGGGCAAGAAGCTTGGTCACTACATCTCTGAGTGTCCACAGTGGACAATGAGAAGAAGAAGAAGAAGAGCAAAGAATATGATTCTGATGACAAGAAAAAGAAGAAATCCTAAAAGTCTTCTTCCAAGTCTTCCTCCAGATCTTCATCACACAAGAAGATCTCATCCAGCAAGGCCCGTGCTTTTGTTGGAAAGGAAATGGATTCAGAGGAGGAGTCAGCTTCAGAGGAGGCGGAGGTGCAGTCTGAGGGGGAGTCTGACTCGGGTGTTTGCGAGTCTGGCTCTAGCTACTGCCTACGTCGCCAAGTCCATCTTCAACACCGAAGACAATGGCTCCGTAACCAACACTGATGATAATGTCGAGGACGACTCGCCTCCCACCTACTGCTTCATGGCACGTGGTGCCAAGGTAAAATCACGCGATGCTTACTTTCAAACATCCAGTCAAGATGACTCTCATGGTGAATCCAAACCTAGTTACAAAACACTTGCTAAAATTGCAACTGAACAACAGAAAGCTATGTAACATACTCAAAAACTGTTAGACAAAAGTGACGACCTGTTCGACGGGGAAATGACCAAGTCTCTGTCCTTAATTGAAGACATAAAAAATCTTCATATTAAGTACCAGGAACTTGAAGGTCGACATGAATCGCTCACAACTTCTCATGAAAAGCTTTCCTATGATTATCTTCAAAGGAAGCAGGAACTTGAGAAATTGAGATTGGATCATGAAGATCTTCAAAAGGAAAATGAGTCACTTCACGCCCAACAGATCAGTCCCGCTCAGGAAGGATTTGAACCACCATTCCTAAAATGCATTGAGCGTGATAACGCTGCTTCTGTTGCTGAATGTTCTACCGCTGCTACTGTTGCAATATCTTTAACTGCTGACGTGGTAACTAACCCCTCTGCTGAGGATACCACTACTATTGCTGATGAGAATGCCAGGTTGAAGACACTGCTTGAGACAGGGATGTACAAAAGTCTCAAAGGGCATCACACACTATGTGATGTCCTCAAAAAGCAGATTCTGAACCGAAACCCTAGGAAAGAGGGTGTTGGGTTCGAGAGGAAAAGGAACGTTGAATGGTCATACTGGAAGCCTGAGCAGTACCACAAAACCACAAGGGTTGCTGCAAAGGAACCTCCAGTTGATCCATCCACCTTATCTGGTTACACTTGTGATAACCCCATTATCATTGATGAATCCTTTGATGCAAACTATAAACTGTTTAAGAATTAGAATGGTGAAGTGTTTGCCAGGTATATTGGTACTAACTGCAGGAATGGGCCACCTTTGAAGAAGATATGGGTTCCCAAAAGTTGTCTTGAGAATCTTCCTATGAATGTCATCATGACATCACCCGTGAAGAAGACAAACCCCATACCAAAGGCTTTATATGGTCCAAAAGTTTCATACAAACCAAGGACTCATCTGAGTCACCCTAACATTAATGTTTTGCAGGGAAATCATACTCAGACCCATGAATATGAGTGTGTTTCTTCAAACCGCTATGTTCATAGAACAAAGAATTTTTCTGCTAATTCCTATGAGTATTATTCACCTCCTGCAAGGCTATTTACTAGGGATCCAAAGCCAAAATTCTCAAATGCTGCACTTAGACTCATTGCTTCTAAGCCACCCCTGAAAATGTGGGTGGTTAAGAAAACTTAACTCTCTTTTGTAGGGTAAGGTCTCCAGCCGGAAATCAAAGGTGTCCAAAACTTATGCTGGGGACCTTAAACATCTTGTGGGGCGCAAGAAAAAATGCCCAAATGGTCTCACTATGTATTTTGTTACAGGATTCCTTAATACTCACCCTATCTATCCTAACCAAGATGTGAATTTTCATGTTCCACTTGTTCGTCAAATGTTTATGCTTCACAACTCGCTTGGTGAAGCCTATCCCCCAAACTGCACTATAGGCTACGACACCTCGTACTTCAGAATGGATTATGGATAGTGGATGCACTAACCACATGATGGGCGATCGAAGTCTTCTGATGGATTCAACGCTATGTCCATTAGACAAAAGTCACATCACATTTGCTGATACTGGTAAAAGCAAAGTATTGGGTCTAGGTAGAGTTGCAATATCAAGGGATCAGCACATGGATAAAGTGATGCTTGTTGAATCCCTTGGTTTCAACTTAATGTATGTCTCAATGCTTTGTGACTTGAACATGATTGTGCTATTTGGAAAATATCGATGCCTTGTACTAATGGAATCTGACAAGTCTCTAGTCTTTGAAGGGTATCAGAAAGACGATCTCTATATGGTAGATTTCTCAGCAGGACCACAGATGGCCGTATGTCTTCTAGCAAAGGCTTCAGAATGCTGGCTCAAGCATCAAAGGCTAGGGCATGCTGGCATGAAGAATTTGCACACTCTCGCAAAGAAGAAGCATGTCGTGGGCATCAAAGGCGTAAAGTTCAAGAAGGACCATCTATGTGGCGCCTGTGAAGCTGGAAAGATGACTAGGGCCAAGCATCCCTCAAAGACAATCATGACTACATCTCAACCCTTCGAGCTGCTTCACATGGATCTATTCGGCCCTACTCACTACTCTACTCTCAATGCTACTACTTGCCTATATGGCTTCGTAATTGTTGATGATTACTCTAGATATACTTGGGTGCACATAATTCTCTACAAGACTGAAGTGCAGGATGTCTTCAGACGATTTGCCAATCGTGCCATGACGAATTATGGCGTCAAGATCAAGCACATCAGAAGCGACAATGGCAGTGAGTTCAAGAACACTAGTCTCGACCTCTATCTGGATACACTTGGCATCACACATGAGTTCTCTGCTCCTTATACACCTCTGCAGAATGGCATCGCCGAGCACAAGAACAAAACTCTCATTGAGATGGCCCGAACCATGCTTGATGAGTACAAGACTCCACGGAAGTTCTGGCCTAAAGCCATTGACACTCCCTGCCACATCATCAACCGAGTTTATCTTCACAAGCTTCTGAAGAAAACATCCTATGAGCTCCTAACTGGTAGAAGCCAAATGTAAGCTACTTCAGAGTATTTGGTGCTAGGTGCTGGATCAAGGATCCACATCATACTTCAAAATTTGCACTGAAAGGACATGAAGGTTTTATGCTTGGTTATGGAAAGGATACGCACTCCTACAGAGTCTTCAACCTCTTTCACTATAAAGTGGTTGAGACTATAGATGTGCGGTTCGATGAAACTAACGGCTCGCAAAGAGAGAACCTGCCAAATGTGCTAGATGAAGTACCTCCAAGTGAATCTATCAAGCAGATGGGAATTGGAGATATCATACCCTCTGACAATCAATCTGAAGAGGAACTTGTCATTTCTGCACCTAATCAACCTGAAGACAATGCTCTGCCTGAAGACAATCCCCCAAATGATGACATTGATCAGCATGAGCAAAATCTTCGTCCTGCTCGTCCTCGAGTTGCAAATGAAGTTCAGATTGAGAAGATAATTGACAGCTTGAATGCACCTGGTCCACTCACTCGTTCTAAAGCAACCCAAAGAGCAACATAGCTGACCAACTTCTGTGGACATTTTGCATTTGTCTCAATCTCTGAACCCAAGAAAGTTGATGAAGCCTTCATGGAACCTAAATGGATTCAAGCTATGCAAGAAGAGCTTCAACAGTTCGAGCTGAATAATGTGTGGGAATTGGTCAAGCGTCCTGATTCTCGGAAGCACAATATCATTGGAACCAAATGGATATATCGCAACAAGCAACATGAGCATGGTCAAGTGGTCAGAAACAAGGCTCGTCTTGTTGCACAAGGTTACACTCAAGTGGAAGGAATTGAATTCGATGAAACATTTGCTCCGGTGGCAAGACTTGAAGCCATTCGCATACTGCTAGCCTATGCAAATCATCACAACATTCTCCTGTATCAAATGGATGTAAAAAGTGCTTTTCTCAATGGAAAGATAGAAGAAGAAGTATATGTCGCACAACCTCCAGGTTTTGAAGATCCAAAACATCCTGACATGGTATACAAGCTCAACAAGGCACTGTATGGCCTCAAACAAGCCCCTCGTGCTTGGTATGACACGCTCAAAGACTTCCTGAAGAGCAAAGGCTTCAAACCTGGTTCACTAGATCCTACACTCTTCACGAAGACATATGATGGTGAACTGTTTGTGTGTCAAATCTATGTGGATGACATTATCTTCGGCTGCACCAACAAGAAATAAAGTGATGAATTTGGTCACATGATGCAAGAGCAATATCAAATGTCCATGATGGGCGAGCTGAAGTTCTTTCTGGGACTTCAAATCCGTCAGCAACGCAACGGCATCTTCATATCACAAGAAAAATATCTCAAAGATTGCCTGAAGAAGTTTGGAATACAAGATTGCAAAGGATACACGACGCCAATGCCAACCAAAAGTCATCTGGGTCCCGACGACAATGGTAAAGAGTTCGATCAAAAGGTGTATCGCTCCATGATTGGTTCTTTGCTTTACTTATGTGGATCTAGGCCAGATATAATGCTTAGTGTTTGCATGTGTGCCCGATTCCAAGCAGGACCAAAGGAATCACATCACTTAGCTGTGAACCGAATTCTTCGATATTTGGCTTACACCCCAACACTAGGATTATGGTATCCAAAGGGCTCAGAGTTTGATCTAGTTGGATTCTCAGATGCTGATTATGCTGGTGACAAGGTTGATTGCAAGTCCACATCAGGCACATGTCATTTTCTGGGACGATCTATTGTCTGTTGGTCTTCAAAGAAGCAGAACTGTGTATATCTCTCTACTGCTGAATCTGAATACATTGCTGCTGGATCTTGCTGTGCTCAACTTCTCTGGATGAAGCAAACTTTCAAGGACTATGGAATCCATCTGAAGAATGTGCCTCTTTACCGCGATAATGAGAGTGCAATCAAGATTGCAAACAACCCAGTTCATCACTCGAAGACAAAGCACATTGAAATTCGTCATCACTTTCTCAAAGATCATGTTATGAAGGAAGATATTGATATCATTCACGTCAAGACAGAAGAACAGTTGGCCGATATCTTCACATAGCCCTTGGATGAGAAAAGGTTTTTGCAAGTTGCGGTGTGAGCTAAATATCTTGGAATCCTCAAATGTCCTGTGAATGGACGCACATCCTAACACTTATGCATTTTGATGACTTAGATGTGCAACACACAAAGTAATGTATGTCTTCAATCAATGAAGACATACACTCTAAGTGTGAATACATTAATGCGGAATTTGACTTCGGAGCGCCACGATAATTGTGCGCCGTGTATGGGTCTAATACTTCCTATGCGGTGGGTAACACCACCACCAAATTTTTGTTTGAAGTGTTTCTCTTGGAGTTATGCTTGCATTGTTTTCATATGTGATTCATATTCATCCTTGGCTTATACTCAAGTTTATCTTCAATTGGTTGAATTGGACTAGTACTATAAATTTGTGTGTTTTGTCCTCTACATAATTCACTTATAGCTCTGGCTTCATGTTGAATCTTTTCAACTAAGTGAATGTGATCAGAACCTAACCTATCTATGCTTCTACCTCAACTCTATCTATCCAAGTCATATGCATTCTATTGAAAACTGTCGATTGTCTTCACTGAGACCTTGTCAGCTGAAGTCAATCTGACACACATTTTATTTGTTTTTAATGCTTTATCCTATTTGCCTAAAACCCGGAGATTTTGGAATGACCACCCCGACAATCCAGGCGTGCGTGGGAATATGGAACAACTCCCAAGGTATAGCATGCTTGCCACATGTCCGTCAGATGTGAACCGCCAGGGGCACCTGCGTAATTGCGCTGTGCCGTCTCTGTCCTTATAAATACCCGTCATGTCTCGGTCAAAAATTCTTCTTCCTCCTCACCACCTCTCGCAAACCCTAGCGCCTCCGCTAGCTCTCGACGACGCCGACGACGAAGCGCTTAGCTGTCGCGACTTCTTCGACGCTGTCCTCACGCCGGCCGCGAACCTCGTCTTCTTCGCCGTCGCCGTAGGTGTCTTCCGTCGCCAAGTTAGGGCATGAGAGATTGAACTGCTTGGCCTCCATCTTCGCTCCGTCTAGCAGTACTTCGTGTGGTAATTATAGTTTACTTTTTACCGTCTTTTTGATCTGATAGATTCATCCATTTTTACCAAAAGTGGTTTCTAGATCTTCAAACTTGAATATATCTCATCCTGCATTTCATATTCTGCCTAGTCTATTCACTTATGCTTCTTTACAAGTTAGATTCCTCACTTGTACTTACTCTTGGATTTTTACAACTCTGGAACCAACCCTCATCAAATAAGTGAATGTCTTCGCATTGTGAGGTCAATGTCTTCAAACTGATTTATCTTCAAAATCTTCTGAGAATGCATATGACCTCTTTCCCTTCCCTCGCACCTCTAATGCTGTCACGGGTACATGTCCGTGGGAGAATCCCTTGGTTCTCATAGTCTGCATTCGTTTGCAGAATTCTTGCAGAGTCACATCAACTCACCTTAAGCCAGTTCTTGTCTGACCAGCCGTTTGAAGCCATTGCACGTACTGAAGCCCTTCAGCTTAAACTTCATGGCAACTGAAAAGTCAGCATGAAAGGGAGGCAGACAGCGTCGTGGTAACACTTCCAAGGATTTACCTCCAGATTTGCACGAGTTGTACAAGACTGATCCTGAGGAAACCTATACTAGCCGCAAGAATCGAATCCAGTGGATTCGAAGATTTTGGGCAGGAGAGTGGTTCAAATACCGCTTTGTCACTGAAGAATATGCAGAGAAAAATGCCATCAAGGGACCCTAGGGAGATATTGTGTAAAAAAATCTTCAACCCCAGTCCCTTTTTGAAGCCCTCCAACGAGAGTTCTATCCGTGCATGATTCGCGGACCGAACCCAGAGAACGTTAATCCTTCTTCTCTGCTGTGGTGCCGTGAAGATAATCTGTTCAAGCGCAACTACCAGTTCGCCAAAGACTCAGCTGCAAAGAACAAGAAGGCTCTAGGGGTCGACTTCAACTCTGGTCCTTCCTCGCCTCGGGATGATGGCACCCGCGAAGCTAATCAGAACACGATCGGCCCCTTCTACAACCTTGATGGCCTCATCACCCACATAACTGTCCAAGGTGCCAAGGTGGATCATTCTGATAATGATGCTGACACTGATGAAGCTCCCGCTCCTACTCCAAAGCCGCAGAAGCAAAAGAAGACTAAAGCTTCAAAGTCATCTGCTGCTCCAAAAGCTTCGCGTGTGAAGCCATTGGCAACTGCTCCTCCTGCTCCTAGTAACACCTCTGAAGATCTCTCTCGCATCTCCAAGAGGCGTGAGAAGCCAAAGAAGAAACTTGTTCAGCGACAGAGTCAAGAACTTACACCTACTTCCGTTCTGAGGAACGAATCTGAAGCCATTGATTTGTCCTCAGATGAAGAATTTGGCAATGATGCCCTTGAGCAGCTGATCAAGAGCAAGCAAGAGGTGGAGATCTTCAATGATCTTCCCCTCTTCGATGTGAATATCCTGCACACTTTCATTGATGAATGGTTCGACAATCAAGATCTCAGTTTTGATGATCTTCAACTCCCCATTGGCATCAACGTCTCCTTTCAAGGCGACATTGCTCCTGAGCTGGCTCTGGCTCAGCGAGTAGTTGAACTGAAGCACAAGATTGATTTTGAAAAGGAACAGTTCAAGAAGCATGTAGCCAAGCTGAATGTGGTTGATGTCCAAAAATTCAAGGTGATGCTCAATGACCTCAAGGAGGCGTTTCGCAAGAAACGTGAGGAAGCCAAAGGCTCAAGAGAGCACATGAAAACTCTTGCTGCTAAGTGTGTTCAGGCTTACAACAAAGCTGAAAAGCGCAAGGCTCTTGGGCGTCCTAGCATTGACCCCAAGATGGCTGCCAAGCACAAGAAGAAGCATAATGTGGCCCAGACTGAAGCTCCACGGCGGGAAGAACCTCACATTGTCTTCCCAGCCAGCATGATAGGCTCGAAGCCTAAGGTCTCCACTGTGGCTTCAGATCAGCAAAAAACCAAGGCAGCTGAAGCCGAAGCCAGAAAGCGCAAATCCAAGAACACCACAGATGATGCACCACCCCTCAAGAAGAGGAAGACCAAGAAGAGAGAGCGGGCTGCTCCCAAAGAGCCCCTTGTTGTTGAACCCATTGCTTTTGCTCCCCCTCCATCTGCAAATCAAGAGCGTCGATTGATTGTTCATGAGCCTGCTTCCACAGAGGCTCCTAAAGCTCAAGAGGTTCCAGTCGTTGAACCCATCACGACTGAAGACCTTGGTCCCCAAGACAATGTAGAAGATGATGAAGTCCTTCCTCAAATCCAGCGGCACACGGTATCATCGCCTGTTTGCACGAACAGCAAAACCATCAGTATTGGTCGTCCTCTGACGCCAATCTCACAAGATGCCTCATGGGCTAATCGCCCCCAACCAGCAACCCTAGTTCAAGACTCACCAAGTACACCCCGTCCTTCACCACCGCAAGGCCCCAGTCCAATTTTCAATGATGACAATTACATGGAGACCACACCATCCCCGAAAGCATCGCCCGTGTACCAACGGCTTCGCAAAGGCCAGAAGCCATCGGTCTCCATGACAACCATCACAGAAGAGGATTCACACCAATCCAGCTCAGTGGCACGTCAAGTGTTTCCTGAAGACAATCCTTCTGTGACGGTCCTGCGTCCGAAGCTAATGCTTCTGGGGAGATTCTGGCTGCATCAGCCGAAGAAAGACAAGAAGAGCTTGTTGTTACTCCCCCTACCAACCAAGAAGTTGTTCTCGAGGAGAACATATATGTGCCCGACCCTCTAGCTCCTCAAGTGGAGGTTGAGAATACTGAGGCGTCCACCAACACCGTCCCTGAAGCCAATGACGTTGGCATGACTGAAGACAATGTGGCGCCTAAAGTTAACAATGTGAATGAAGCCAATACTGCACCTGCAAAGAATGTGCCGCCTGAAGCCTCTGCAAATGCCACTGCTCCTGTTCCGCCTCCAAGGCCCCACACAATTGAGCATGCATTCTACCAAGGCGAGCTTGTTCCTGTAAGATGGCCAATTCTGATTCCTTCGCCTGCTCCTGGACCTCAATTTGACTATCATCCGGAGCACAGTCCTTAGGTACAGAAGCCAAAACCAAGGCTGCCAAGGTTCCCAGGTACTGCATCGGCACCAGGCTCATTCAATGTCAACGGCTTCATTGCACACAACACCTTCTTTGATTCTGGCAAGAACCCATATTCCAAGCCAAGAATCTCATCAGATCGGTTCTGGAGCTACCAACAGCGCAGCTACTACTCCTGCATTCTATACAATCGGGAGTGCATATTTCCTCATATGCGTCTGGACACTGAAGCCATTGCTGGTCTGCCCTGCCTTGAAGAAGCCCTAGACTGTTTTCGTGATGCTGGTCTTCTGGAGTTTGTCACTGACAAGGAACATTGGAATGAAGAGCTTCTCCTGCAATTCTATGCAACCCTCCACATTCGCGGCTACAACAGGGATACAACGACATGGGTCCTTGAGTGGATGACGGGCAGCATTCATCATGAAGCCAAAGCCTTTGATCTCATTGAGCTTACCGGCCTCTCCACTCCAGGCGAACTGTATGAACCTGGTTGTCAGCTTCACCGCGATGCATTGGAGAGTATCTTTCAGAAGCCTGAGCCCAACATGAGCCAGATGCTCAGTATGATGAAGCCACTGCCCCCGGATGCTGAGTATCCCAAGGAATTCCTTGTTGAAGACCTAGAGTATCTACCCCGCACTATCTATCATATCATTCGGCGAACTCTATGGCCGATCAAAGGGCATTCCTCCTCAGCAAAGCTTGAAGGTGCTATGAAGACATTGGTCTTCTACATTCTGAATGGCAAAAGCTTCAATACTCAAGATTTCTTCATTCGCCAGTTTGCTGCATCTGGGTCTGACATTTTTGGTCTAAAGTTCTATGCTCCTTGGATCATGCATCTGATCAAGCTCCACTCTGCAATTGACTATCAGCCCTCTGCTTGTAACGATCTCATATTTTTACCAGAGTTGATATGTCCATTGAAGCTATTTATCTAGAGCCTACCAAGGAAGCCCTATATCTTCACAATATAGATCGTCAAAGCTTTTCCCAACATGTTGACGGTGTTCAGGTTGCTTCTCGTGTTTATCCACTGGCCGGCAACACTCGCCGTGCACGTACTGAAGCCACAGAAAGCACCACTGCTCCAAGAACTCGCAAATGCTCCCGTGTGCTCAATGACCGTGAGCTTCTTGTGGCTCTGCATCAGAAGCAAGATAAGCATCATTACTGGCAGAACCGGCAAATGCAAAGCCTCTTGGTGGATATAAATCGCATTCGCAATCTTGCCACCAAGAACGCCTTTGTCGCTCACGAAACCTGTCGGAGGACTTGGAAGGGATTGACACTACTCAGTGCTGAAGCTGATCTTCAAGACGATGGCTTCAACGAAAGATTCATGTCGGACTCCACTCCTCCCCGAATGATGTTTTACGTCGAACCCCATCTCTTGAAGATTCAGAGTACTCTTCATCCGCAGCCGCAATAAAGCCAAAGTTATTGATGAAGACGATGATGCTACTTCACCACCACCGACATCAGCGCGTGTCAACACTACACCGAGTTCTTCTGCACCACCAAACCTCAACGACGACCCTGCTGCTTCACCTACTCCTCATGGGAACGAGTAGAGCCTATGTCTTCACACCTATTTGGTCCTTACTGACAAAAGGGGGAGAAGCATAGGTTGATAGTCTTCAAGCGGGTCCTGATGGGTGGTTGCTATACTTTTGCCTAGTACTTACAACTCTCGTTTTGCTACATTTCGTTCTTTGAGTTGTAACACTTAAACTTGATGGTCGTCTGCTACTTTTTCTGCTATTTTGTGTGATGCGACGATAAATTCCGCATATGCGATGATAAATCCCGCATGAACTCATTCCGCAGACATCCATTTTTGATTGTGCATGTCATTATTCCTGTATATCTGTTCATGCATGATGTATTGTCTTGATACGGTGAAGAGGATCTCCACAAGTACAACCTGCCATGCGCATTTGCATTCCAACGCAAAACATTTGTATGCACATCTTCAGGGGAGCCTTTTTGCCATCTATGAAGACAACATCCTAATCCTTACAATTTCACATACTTTTATCCCCGTTGAAAACTTCAACCAGTTTGTCATCAATCACCAAAAAGGGGGAGATTGTAAGGGCATCTAGTGCCACCCCTAGTTGGTTTTGGAGTATTGACGACAAACCTGGTTGAGGGACTAATGTGTTTGTGAGAATTGTAGGATAACACAGGTAGTAGTCCCTCCTTGATTCGGTTTACCTACCGGAGATGACCCCTAAAAATGTGTGAAGACATTGAAGACAATGGTGGTCTGTGAAGATATTCACATTGAAGACTATGACACGAGAAGACATTGAGTGAAGACTATGGAGCGCAAAGACTTAGTTGTTTCATTGTGTCCTTTTCTTCTTTGTTGAGTCATAGGAACCACCGCACTATTAAGTGGGGTCCAAGTGAACAAAGTCAGAGTGACTAAAGTGATGCTCAACCAAATCCTATGTCTTCGAGCGAAGAAAATGAGAGCAAATCTTATCCTGTAACGGATAAGTCAGCTTTACTTGTAGCCCAAGTCAAGCTGCCGCGTGTGTTTGAAATCTAACCGTTGCGACACGTGTCAGTTCCTTAGTGACCCAGGGTCATTTCGGACATATCCGATCAGGTTGCCCAGTGGCTATAAATAGCCCACCCCCTACACCATAAATTGGTGGCTGCTCAGAGTTAGTACACGGCTTTTGTCGTTTGAGAGCAACCCACCGCCGAAGCTTTCAAGAGAGAATCCTTGTGAGGACGTAGCCCAAACCACCCAGAGCCCAAAGAGTGTTTGGCATCACTGAAGTCTTTCTGTCCGCATGATCTGAAGACTTGTTACACTTGAGGATTGTGAATCCTCTAGCCGGTTAGGCGTCGCGTTCTGAGCATCCAAGAGCCATTGTGGATTGGCGGTGAACAAAGTCTGTGAAGGTTTGGAAGTCTACCTTGAAGACTTACCAGAGTGATTGGGCGGGGACTAGGTGTCCCTAGCTCAAGGGGAATAAAGTGAAGACGCGGTCTTCTGAGTTGAATCTCAGCCTCCCTAACCAGACGTACAGTTATCACAGCAACTGGAACTGGTCGAACAAATCCCTGTCCTTATGAAGCCACTGGTTCTATCTCTTACCTCTTTTACTTACAGTTTGTCTTTGTGAAGTCATTTGCTGCTTGCATTATCTGTTTGACTTCACTGTGTGACTACCTGTTCTGATTGACTTCATACTATCTTCCATCCTGATCATTACTACCTAGCTGCTGTTAGTCATCGTGCTATCACTATATTGAATACTTGAGTATGGCTTGTCTAGTGTAGTCTACCTTCCACTGCATTCGAATAGTGTTGTTTATATTGTTTGTCTTTGAAACTCCCATGTTTTGAAGACTTTCATAAAAATCGCCTATTCACCCCCCTCTAGTCGATAACTAGCCCTTTCATGAAGCATCGTCTATCTTGTTGCAAGGAATGAAATGTGCCATCTTAGAAAATCGGTCCACAACAACAAACATGGAATCCTTTCCATTTTGAGTTCTAGGCAAACCAAGTACAAAATCCATGCTAATGTCTTCACAAGGTTGATAAGGAATAGGAAGAGGCATGTAAAGACCATGTGATTGAGCTTTAGACTTAGCTTTGCGACATGTAGAGCATCGGTTCGTGAAGCGTGAGACGTCGCAGAACATCTTGGGCCAAAAGTAGTTCTTGGAGAGCGTGGCGAATGTCTTGTCACGTCCAAAATGTCCCATGAGTCCACCTCCATGGGCCTCTTGCAAAAGGAGCAAACAAAGAGAAGACTCGGGAATGCAATGTTTGTTAGCTCTCATAAGATAATCATCTTTGATGTAATATCGTTCCCAAGATGTATGCGTCAAACACTTAGCATAAGGAATAGCAAAAGATGGATCATTAGCATACAAGTTGTCGGTGTACAAAAGTAGGGGTTCTCCTTTTGACCCCTTTACTTGTGCACGGGCAGTCAGAGCCTCCCGCCACGACCATGCACAGACACGGCAGGAAGGGGAAGCCGGAGAGAAGCCGAGGCCATGAAGCAAATGACGCAACGACAAAGACCAAGGCCACAAAGATCGGATGGGCGTAGCAGGTTCCCCCGACAAGGACCTTTGTCGGGGCAGCCTCAGCAACCCTGGCAAGACCCTTGCCGAGGCAGCTCGCCTGCGCCAGCCGAAGTGAGCCACACTTGAGCCCACCAACGTTCAGCAAACACGTTGGGACGAGGCTCGGCAGGCACCTCTGTGGTGGCATGCAGATCTTTGTGAAGACGAGGAAGAGATAGGACCAAATGAGGATTGGAAGGCAACCATCCTCACCGAAGAAACCCATGAGACCCTCGGCGAGGTCCCTTGCCGGGGTAACCAGCGCGCCACGGCAGACCCTTGCCGGGCCACCCTACGAAGCCCTCGCCAAGCGCACCGGCAGGGTCACAGCCAGGCTCGCGCCAACCAAGTCTTCGCCGATGTTCGCATGCAGCTGCGAACTCAACCAGCTGGGCAGGCACCTGTGTGGAAGAATGCAATCCTTCGTGGAGGCTCCACCACCGCGCCACCTCAGCTGCCTGCCTACCTACATGGCACCGCACGCATCGCTGGCCAGGGCACGTGTCGAAGCGTGAAGAAGCAGCGACGGACGGGACGGACCTTGCGCCCTGTCCCCGATAAAGCGAAGGGACACCTAAGCCTCACATTAAATGTGTCTTGTCCTGTAATGCTAGCGATAAACTCGCAATACTATAGCACTTTCCACCTCCTGTATGCCACTATGGCAGCCCCTTTCGCCTATAAAAGGAGGCCCATGGCGCACGGAGAGGGGATTCAGCTCTTTTGAACCCCTCAGCACCCAGAGCTAGTTCGAGAGCTCGGGAACACTAATACATCCACCAAAGCAGCATCGTAGGGTTTTACACATCTTTGCGGCCCGGACCTGGGTAAATCCTCCTTGTGTCATTTGTTAGTCCTGCTCTTCTCATGATCCCCGCGCCCTACAACTGTAGAAGGGATTCCAGTGATCCCATAGGTGTCGTTTCCCACCGACATCTTTGGCGCGCCAGGTAGGGGGTGCTATTGTGAGAATCTGGTCCAGCAGTTGGCCTAGTTGTTCTTCATCGCCATGGATCCTAAGAAGAAGGCGACCACGGTGATTGGTTCGTTCGGAACCAGGTTGGTACCGGTGCGGACCGACAGCGGGCCGGTCACGGAGAGGACCCGTGGCGCGGCCCGCGAACATCCACATTGCCCTGATGGTCCGGGCTTGGCGAGCGGCGTCGTTCGTGCACCGGTCGACGAGCCACCAGTCGCAGGCTCTAGAGATGGGGTCGGGGCCCCCGCAGGCGGCACGGGGCCCTCCAGGGGTCCCGCCGTCCCACCAGGCGGCGGCACGGCGGTCTCCAAGACACCAACACCGGTGCCCACGGCTCGCTCCTCTCAGGTTGTGCGCGATGAGCGGCGTCACCTTGCCGGTGACCCTGCTCGCCGCCCTGGGAAGAGTCCCATGCGTCCATCAAATGAAGAAGAGGGCCAGCGTGCGGATCGAGGTACTGATGGAGGTGGCGAACGGCCGCGGAGCCGCGACGCGGCTCTTTCTAACATGGTTAGGAGTCGGGGCGCATCATGGTCCACCCAGCTTTCGCCGCCACCCACGCCGGTGGAAGCCCTGGCGCGTGCGCAGCTGCTCCTCGATTTTCCTCCCGCCGCGGAGAAGCTCGACAAATGGAGGGCCACCGTCCGGAGCCTCGTCGGCATCGCAAATAATGACGGGCTGCGGCCGGCGGAACCCGTTGGCCGTGGCTCCACCGGGCTCCCACGTGCAAGCGGAGGCCACGCCGGAGGCGACGCGGCCACGGTGTGCTCCCCACCTCCATCCCGACCGCCCCGGGCGTCGACCCATCGTGGCAACGCTCGTGATGATATCTCTGATGTCTACTACACAACCTTCTTCTTGTAGACGTTGTTGGGCCTACAAGTGCACAGGTTTGTAGGACAGTAGAAAATTTCCCTCAAGTGGATGACCTAAGGTTTATCAATCCGTGGGAGGCGTAGGATGAAGATGGTCTCTCTCAAACAACCCTGCAACCAAATAACAAAGAGTCTCTTGTGTCCCCAACACACCCAATACAATGGTAAATTGTATAGGTGCACTAGTTCGGCGAAGAGATGGTGATACAAGTGCAAAATAGATAGTAGATATAGGTTTTTGTAATCTGAAATAATAAAAACAGCAAGGTAATAAGTGGTAAAAGTGAGCGTAAACGGTATTGCAATGATAGGAAACAAGGCCTAGGGTTCATACTTTCACTAGTGCAAGTTCTCTCAACAATAATAACATAGATAGATAATATAACAAGCCCTCAACATGCAACAAAGAGTCACTCCAAAGCCACTAATAGCGGAGAACAAACGTAGAGATTATGGTAGGGTACGAAACCACCTCAAAGTTATTCTTTTGGATCAATCTATAAAAGAGTTCGTACTAGAATAACACCTTAAGACACAAATCAACCAAAACCCTAATGTCACCTAGATACTCCATTGTCACCTCAAGTATCCGTGGGCATGATTATACGATATGCATCACACAATCTCAGATTCATCCATCCAACACAAAGTACTTCAAAGAGTGCCCCAAAGTTTCTACTGGAGAGTCAAGAACGTGTGCCAACCCCTATGCATAGGTTCCCAATGTCACGAAACCCGCAAGTTGATCACCAAAACATACATCAAGTGGCACATGATATCCCGTTGTCACCACAAATAATCACGGCAAGACATACATCAAGTGTTCTCATAAAAGACTCAATCTAATAAGATAACTTCAAAGGGGAAACTCAATTCATCACAAGAGAGTAGAGGGGGAGAAACATCATAAGATCCAACTACAATAGCAAAGCTCGGGATACATCAAGATCGTGCCATAGATGGAACACGAGAGAGAACACGAGAGAGAGAGAGAGATCAAACACATAGCTACTGGTACAGACCCTCAGCCCCGAGGGTGAACTACTCCCTCCTCGTCATGGATAGCGCCGGGATGATGAAGATGGACACCGGTGATGGGATCCCCCTCCGACAGGGTGCCGGAACAGGGCCCCGATTGGTTTTTGGTGGCTACAGAGGCTTGCGGCGGCGGAACTCCCGATTTATCTTCTGTTCTGGAAGTTTTAGGTTACGTAGGTATATATGGGTGCAGGGGGTACGTCGGTGGACCTCTGGGGTGCTCACGAGGTAGGGGGTGCACCCAGGGGGCACCCCCACCCTCGTGGGCAGCCCGGGAATCCCCTAACGTGCACTCCGAGCCCATCTGGTTGGTTTCCTTCCAAAATTAACTTCTCTAGTTGATTTTGTTCCGTTTTGACTCCGTCTAATATTCTTTTTCCTCGAACCACTGAAATAGGCATAAAACAGCAAATCTGGGCTGGGACTCCGGTTAATAGGTTAGTCCCAAAAATAATATAAAAGTGGATAATAAAGCCCAATATTGCCTAAAACAGTAGATAAAGTAGCATGGAGCAATCAAAAATTATTGATACGTTGGAGACACATCAATCTCCATCGCATTGTCCGACCCGCGGACCAACCGTGATCAGCACCAAGTCCTTCGAGGGCGGGCTCATGAGGATGCTCGAACTACGATCGAGCACCGACGTGACGCGTGCCACCAGTCGGACAGGCAGGCAGAGCCTGCCACGGACCACCCAGCGCCAGGAGGCTACGGCGGCCTACCTTACGAGGTGGGTTGGTCGGCTTTTACACGTGAGCAGCGGCAGTTCCAGTGGCCCTCCCATCGTACGTTAAAACCCGACGTTGGCGAGAAGTACAAGGGCAAGACTCACCCGTCAGAGTTCCTCAGCATCTACACCATCACGATGCCAGCTGCTGGGTCCCGCGATGATAAGGTGCTTGCCAGCTACTCCCTGTTGGCACTTAAGCCTAATGTTATGTCTTGGTTGATGCACTTGCCAGTGGACTCCATCTCTTCTTGGGCGGATCTGTGCCATGAGTTTGTTGGCGCCTTTACCGGAGGTCACCAAGCGCATGGCCAGGCGAGTGATTTGCACATCATCCCCCAGAAGGAAGGAGAAAACCTGCGCGAGTACATCCAAAGATTCAGCCGGGTGCAGCACAACATCCCCGATGTTCATCCCGCCGCCGTGATCAGTGTGTTCCATCAGAATGTGCGCAATCGCAAGATGCGTGAAGAGCTGGCGATGAACAAGGTTAAGGATGTGGCCGAGCTCTGTGTTCTGGCCGACCGGTGCGCTCGTGCCGATGAGGGAAGGAAGTACCCCGGCAAAGATGCCGGTGCAGAAACCGACTCCACTGGCGATACCGCCACCCCGGCAAAGAAGGGCCGACACCGTAATAGGAAGCGCAAGAGCAAGGCCGTGCTTGCCGTTGAGGGATCCGACGACACCGGTACCACCAAGAAGACCAAGGCGAGCGACCCTGGCAAGGAGGTTGCCGGGTGTGACACTTGCCGGGCCTTGGTGGCTTCCGACAAGCCAGGAGGCGCCGACAAGCAGTACTGCAAGATCCACCGCACCAAGGGCCACGATCTCCAAAACTGCCGGCAAGTAGAGCTGCTCACCGAGAAGCAGAAAGCTGAGTATGAGCGGCGGGACAAGGAGAAAGGCCCTGATGGTGCCGAAGGATCTGGCAAGAAACCTGGCGGCCAAGGAGGTCGCCGTGGCAAGGATAATCAGCAAGAGAGGCCCGCCCGGGGCTGCGACAAGAAGCAAGAAGACGATGATCGTGATGAGGACGACGAGTCCGGCGACCACGAGTTTCAGAAAGCCACAGAGGCCGTATGCGTCGATGGTGGCGCCTCGCTACATACATCTCACTGCCAAATCAAGAAGTGGGCGCGCGAGGTCACGGCGGTGGAACCATCGTTTGACGCGCGAAAGCCACTGAAATGGTCTGGCACGCCCATCATCTTTGACACCGAGGACCACCCTGACCGCACCACTGCGGTCGGGTGCTTGCTGTTGTTGGTTTCACCAACAATCCGCAACCTCAGGGTGACAAAGATGTTGGTAGACAGTGGGTCCGGCCTGAACTTGATCTCGCCCATTGTGGTAAGAAGGTTGTAGATCCCTGATGGAGACCTCGAGGAGACGGGTACATTCCAAGGGGTCAACCCGGGGAGGAGTCAGCCAAAGGGAAAGATCTTGCTGCCCATGACATTTGGAGGAGAGCTGAACCATAGGACGGAGAGGATTGTTTTTGATGTAGCCGAGATCCCCTTGCCTTACAACGGGATCCTCGGCCGCCAGGCGCTAGCCAAGTTCATGGCGGCTTCCCACTACGCCTACAACATGTTGAAGATTCCCAGGCCGGTGAACATCATCATCGTCCCCTCTGACAAGAAAGATGCCTGATCTACACCGACCAACTCTACCGGGAGGCAGTTGCAGCAGCTGCCGCTAAGGCACCTGCTCCTGCCGACGGAGCCACGGAGCAGAAGAAGACCGGCGAGACCCCTCGCACCCACTCCGGCAAGCGCACCTCTTCGGGGTGTTGCGCTTCCGTTGGGAACGTGCCAGAGAGCTCCGCCAGCAAGAGCAAGAAGTCCAGGGCTACACCACCAGAGACCAAGAAGGTGCCCGTCAAGGAGGACGGCACGGGAGGAGCTTTTACCATAAGCTCCACCCTCTATAGCAAATAGGAAAGGGAGCTCATCACCTTCCTGCGGGCGAATGTCGATGTGTTTGCATGGCAAGCCTCCGACATCCTTGGCATTCCCAGGGAGGTGATTGAGCACCACCTTGCTGTCTGTCCTCACGCGCGGCCCGTCAAGCAGAAAGTCAGGAAGCAAGCTCTGGAGAGGCAAGAGTTCATCACGGAGGAAATCAGAAAGCTAGAGGCGGCAGGCTTGGTGAGGGGAGTACTCCATCCGACGTGGTTGGCCAATCCGGTAGTGGTGCGCAAGGCAAATGGGAAATGGAGACTGTGTATTGACTACACAGACATCAATAAGGCCTGTCCAAAGGACCCTTTCTCGTTGCCGTGCATCGACCAGATTGTTGACTCCACGACTGGGTGTGACCTCTTATCGTTCCTCGACGCCTACTCAGGATACCACCAGATCTTCATGACAAAGGAAGATGAGGAAAAGACATCATTCATCACCCCATGTGGTACCTATTGCTTTTTACGGATGCCTTTCGGTTTGAAGAGTGCTGGCTCGACCTTTGCAAGAGCAGTCCAAATTGGTTTTGGGCCCCGGCTACATTGAAATATGGAGGCTTATATAGATGACATAGTAGTGAAAACCAAGGACAAGGCAACCCTTGTGCAAGATCTGTAGGAAACGTTCGGGAACTGATACGTCTCCAATGTATCTATAATTTATGAAGCATTCATGCTATTTTATTATCTGTTTTGAATGATTACGGGCTTTATTATACACATTTATATCATTTTTGGGACTAACCTACTAACTGGAGGCCCACCCCATATTGCTGTTTTATTGCTTGTTTCAGTATTTCGAAGAAAAGGAATATCAAACGGAGTCCAAACGGAATGAAACCTTCGGCAGCGTGATTTTTTGGAAGAATATGATCCCGCAGACTTGGAGTTCACGTCAGAAGATCCTCGAGGAGGCCAGGAGATAAGGGGGCGTGCTCCCTTGTCTCGTGGGCCCCTCGAGGCTCCCCCGACCGACTTCTTCACCTATATACGCCTACATACCCTAAAAACAACGAATATCAAGATAGATCGGGAGTTCCACCGCTGCAAGCCTCTGTAGCCACCAAAAACCTTTCGGGAGTCCGTTCTGGCACCCTGCCGGAGGGGGAACCCATCACCGGTGGCCATCTTCATCATCCCGGCGCTATCCATGACGAGGAGGGAGTAGTTCACCCTCGGGGCTGAGGGTATGTACCAGTAGCTATGTGTTTGATCTCTCTCTCTCTCTCGTGTTCTCTCTATGGCACGATCTTGATGTATCGCGAGCTTTGCTATTATAGTTGGATCTTATGATGTTTCTCCCCCTCTACTCTCTTGTGATGAATTAAGTTTCCCTCTTTAAGTTATCTTATCGGATTGAGTCTTTGATTTGAGAACACTTGATGTATGTCTTGCTGTGTTTATCTGTGGTGACAATGGGATATCACGTGCCACTTGATGTATGTTTTGGTGACCAACTTGCGGATTCCTCCCATGAACCTATGCATAGGGGTTGGCACACGTTTTCTTGACTCTCTGGTAGAAACTTTGGGGCACTCTTTGAAGTCCTTTGTGTTGGTTGGATGAATCTGAGATTGTGTGATGCATATCGTATAATCATGCCCACGGATACTTGAGGTGACAATGGAGTATCTAGGTGACATTAGGGTTTTGGTTGATTCGTATCTTAAGGTGTTATTCTAGTACGAACTCTTGAATAGATTGACCCGAAAGAATAACTTTGAGGTGGTTTCGTACCCTACCATAATCTCTACGTTTTTTCTCCGCTATTAGTGGCTTTAGAGTGACTCTTTGTTGCATGTTGAGGGATTGTTATATGATCTATCTATGTTATTATTCTTGAGAGAACTTGCACTGGTGAAAGTATGAACCCTAGGCCTTGTTTCCTATCATTGCAATACCGTTTGTGCTCACTTTTATCATTAGTTACCTTGCTGTCTTTATTATTTCAGATTACAAAAACATATATCTACTATCCATATTGCACTCGTATCACCATCTCTTCGCCGAACTAGTGCACCTATACAATTTACCATTGTATTGGGTGTGTTGGGGACACAAGAGACTCTTTGCTATTTGGTTGCAGGGTTGTTTGTGAGAGACCATCTTCATCCTACGCCTCCCACGGATTGATAAACCTTAGGTCATCCACTTGAGGGAAATTTGCTACTGTCCTACAAACCTGTGCACTTGCAGGCCCAACAACGTCTACAAGAAGAAGGTTGTGTAGTAGACATCAAGCTCTTTTCTGGCGCCGTTGCCGGGGAGGTGAGTTCTTGAAGGTATATCTTTAGATCTTGCAATTGAATATTTTTGTTTCTTGTTTTATCACTAGTTTAGTTTATAACAAAACTACAAAAAAATGGAGTTAAGTTTGTCTCATACGCTTCGTCTTTTTAATATCTTTTGTGAGTTTGATGGAAATGAAAATTGTGCTCAAGTGCTAGAAGAAGAAGTCTATAAAATGTTTGGCACTAAATCTTTGTATGATGAGCATGATTGCAATGTTGTTAGTATGAATTCATTGAATATCCATGATGCTAATCATATGCAAAGCCATAAGCTTGGGGATGCTATGTTTGATGAAGATGATATTTTTTGTCCCCCAAGTTTTGATAAGCAAATTTCTTATTATGAAAGCATGCCTCCTATTTATGATGATTATATTGATGAAAGTGGGTTTGGAAGAGTGTCAACTTTAGGAAGTGGTGATCCCACTATTTTGGAGGATGTTGAATCTTATTGTGATGAATATGAAAGTGGATTTGGAAGAGTGTCAACTTTATTTAGTGATGATTCCACTATTTCGGAAGAGGTTCCAATTGATTATGAGAACGAAGTTGCTACTTATGATGATTATTGTGATGAAACTTATGCTATAAAGAGTAGTGATGATTATATTTACAAATCTTGTCATGATTATGATTACCCTTTTTCTGAACATTACTCTTTTAATGTGGAAACAATTTTTAGTGTTCAAGTCTCTTATGATGCTCCTACTATTCCGAATGAGAAGAATTTTTCTTATGTGGAGAGTAGTAAGTTTTCTATGCTTGTAGATCATGAAAAGAATGCTTTAGAGGATGGTTATATTATTGAATTCATGCATGATGCTACTGAAAATTATTATGAGAGTGGGAGGTTCTCCTACTGTTCAAGGTTTCAAACAAAATTTATTATGAGGGAGGAACATATGCTTGTAGGAATTGCAATAATGTCAAGTTTCCTCTCTATGTGCTTCAAGTTTTGAACTTATGCTTGTGTTACCTTGCTATGCTAGTTGATTATTGTTCCCATAAGTTGTTTGCTCACAAAATCCCTATGCATAGGAAGTGGGTTAGACTTAAATGTGCTAGTCATATGCTTCATGATGCTCCCGTTATGTTTCAATTCGTATCTTTCATGTGAGCATCATTGTCATCATCATGCCTAGCTAGAAAGGCATTAAAGAAAAGCGCTTGTTGGGAGACAACCCAATATTTACCTTTACTATTTTTGTGTGTTAACATGATTATGCTACTGTATTAATCATGTTTTATAGCTTTCGTTTCAATAAAGTGCCAAGTAAGACCTTTAGGATAGCTTACGGTGATAGTTGTGTTGATCCTGCTGAGAATCAGAAACTTTTTCACCCAGTAAATTAGTTTTGTTAAATCACAGGAACGTGATTCTGATCTGATTCTCCTTGATCTGGATTAGTACACAAATTACTCAGGCCTTCCTAATTTTGTAGGATTTTTGTAGTTCCAGAAGTATACATTTGATACAGATTACTACAGACTGTTCTGTTTTTGATAGATTCTGTTCTCTATGTGTTGTTTGCTTATTTTGATGAATCTATGAGTAGCATCGGAGGGTATGAACCATAGAGGAATTAGAATAAACTAGATATTACACAAATATGAATTTAGAATGAGTTCATTACAGTACCTAAGTGGTTGTTTTATTTTCTTATACTAACGGAGCTTACGAGTTTTCTGTTGAGTTTTGTGTTGTGAAGTTTTCAAGTTCTGGGTAAAGATTCGATGGACTATGGAATAAGGGGTGGTAAGAGCCTAAACTTGGAGATTACCAAGGCACCCCAAGGTAATATTCAAAGACAACCAAGAGCCTAAGCTTGGGTATGCCCCAGAAGGCATCCCCTCTTTCGTCTTCATTCATCGGTAACTTTACTTGGAGCTATATTTTTATTCGCCACATGATATGTGTTTTGCTTGGAGCGTCATTTTATTTTTTTAGCATTAGCTTGATGTTATTTAGAATAATGTTTTGCATCTTTAGTTTCATTAAAAAAGTCAAGGATAGCTTTTACCATGCTTATTTTGCTAGTATACATGTTGCTGTTTGAAAACAGAAAGTTTACCGCTGTTGCAAAAATTCCCTAGAAAAGTCAGAGCATGATATAATGTTGAAACTTTTTGCATAATGAGCTATGATAAATTTACTACAGTGTGAATTTTATTTTATAATTTTTGGAGTTAGGGAAGTATTTATACTCTTGCATTCTTTACAGACTACTGTTTTGGCAGATTGGTGTTATGTTTGCATTGTTTGCATATGTTTGCTTGTTTAATGATTCATTTGAGGATAGGAGTGTTAAATATGCTGAGGCATTTAGTATGTAATGTGGAATAATAATTTTAGTGATTTATTACAGTAGAAGATGATAAGGTTTTGCATTGGTTTATACTAACCTATCTCACGAGTTCTTGTTGAGTTTGGTGTGGATAAAGCTTTTGATAAAAAGAGAAACCATGATATGAGAGGAATTAAGGAGACACAAAAGTTCAAGCTTGGGGATGCCCAAGGCACCCCAAGATAATATTTCAAGAAGTCTCAAGCATCTAATCTTGGGGATGCCCCGGTAGGCATCCCACCTTTCTTCTTCAACCACTATCGGTTAGTATCGGTTGAGCCTAAGTTTTTGCTTCTTCGCATGAGTTGTGCTATCCTTGCAATGTCATTTTATTGTATTTTACTTGCTGTTTGAATACAATACCAAGATCTGAAATTTTTAAATGAGAGAGAGTCTTCATATAGTTACATAATTATTTAGCTACTCTTTGATCTTCACTTATATCTTTTTGGAGTAGTTTGTCATTTACTCGTGTGCTTCACTTATATCTTTTGAGTAAATTGTTGAATGAGTTGATTGTCATAAATCTGAAATTATATATGTTACATTTGCTTATCCCATGGGGAGTAATGACTTCACATCTAAGAAGTAGAGGTTGTAAATTTATTGAAGGTTAGCAAGCGTTGTATTGGTCATTTGAACAATTCATGAAAGAATATTTAAGGAAGAGAGATTTCACATATAAATATACTATCCTAGGAATCTTTTATAATTGGGAGCACTCATTAAATATGACATGCTAAAGTGTTGATGTTGGACAAGGAAGACAACGTAATGGTTTATGTTTTCCGACATCTCAGTTAAAGTATATTTTCATGGATCATTCAAACATGTTGAGCTTGCCTTTCCCCCTCATGCTAGCCAAATTCCTTGCACCAAGTACAGATACTACTTGTGCTTCCAAATATCCTTAAACCCAGTTTTGCCATGAGAGTCCACTATACCTACCTATGGATTGAGTAAGATCCTTCAAGTAAGTTGTCATCAGTGCAAGCAATAAAAATTGCTCTCTAAATATGTATGATCTTTTGGTGTGAAGAAAATAGCTTTATACGATCTTCTTATGGAAGCAATAAAAGCGACGTACTGCATAATAAAGGTCCATATACAAGTGGCAATATAAAGTGATGTTCTTTCACATTAAGATTTTGTGCATCCAACCCTAAAAGCGCATGACAACCTCTACTTCCCTCTGCGATGGGCCTATCTTTTACTTTATGTCTTCTACTTTTATGCAAGAGTCAAGGTGATCTTCACCTTTCCCTTTTTCATTTTATCCTTTGGCAAGCACCTCGTGTTGGAAAGATCCTGATATATATATCCAATTGGATGTAAGTTAGCATGAACTATTATTGTTGACATTACCCTTGAGATAAAAGGTTGGGAGACAACACTATAAGCCCCTATCTTTCTCTGTGTCTGATTAAAACTCCATAACCATAAGTATTGCGTGAGTGTTAGCAATTGTGAAAGACTAAATGATAGTTGAGTATGTGGACTTGCTAAAAAGCTCTTATGTTGACTCTTTCCTATGTTATGATAAATTGAAATTACTTCAATGACTGAGATTATAGTTTGTTAGTTCTCAATGAAGTTTCTGATTCATACTTGACATTGTGAATAGATTGTTACTTGAGCATAAGAAATCATATGACAACCTCTGCTTCCCTCTATGATGGGCCTATCTTTTACTTTATGTCTTTTACTTTTATGCAAGAGTCAAGGTGATCTTCACCTTTCCCTTTTTCATTTTATCCTTTGGCAAGCACCTCGTGTTGGGAAGATCCTGATATATATATATCCAATTGGATGTAAGTTAGCATGAACTATTATTGTTGACATCACCCAAAGGTGAATACGTTGGGAGGCAACACTATAAGCCCATATCTTTCTCAGTGTCCGATTGAAATTCCATAACCATTAGTATTGCGTGAGTGTTAGCAATTCAAACTATCCCTCTCTCCTGGCCCTTCTCGGTCTGGGGGCTCGACATACTGGGCCCTTTCCCCTATGCCGTCGGGGGCTTTGAGTACTTGTACGTCGCAATCGACAAGTTCACAAAGTGGCCAGAGGTGGAAGCAGTGAGGAAGGTGACAACGCAGTCACCCATCAAGTTCTTCAAAGGGCTAGTGTGCCGCTTTGGGGTGCCCAACAGGATCATCACCGACAACGGCACACAGTTCACAAGCCATGGCTTCATGCAATACATTGAATATCTCGGCAGCAGGGTCTGTTTTGCTTTCGTGGCACACCGACGGAGCAACGACCAAGCAGAGAGGGTAAATGCTGAAGTCTTGCGAGGCTTAAGGACGAAAACTTTTGATAGGCTGCGCAAGAGTGGAGGGCGCTGGATTGATGAGTTGCCGGCGGTTCTTTGGTCGATCAGAACGACGCCAAATCGAGCCACCGGCCAGACACCCTTTGCCCTGGTTGACGGGGCAGAAGCAGTTCTCCCCACAGAAATCATATACAGGCCACCTCGAGTGCTCGCTTATGATGAGCTTGAGCAAGAGCGATTGCGGCAAGATGACGCGACGCTCCTTGAGGAAGATCATCTCCGGGCGGCTGTGAGAGCAGCAAGCTACCAGCAAGCCTTGCACCGCTACCATAGCCGCAAGGTTCATGCCCGGAGCCTTGAGGAAGGCGACCTTGTTCTTCGGCACGTTCAGTCGGCCAAGAATTCCAACAAGTTGACGCCAAAGTGGGAAGGCCCTTATCGGGTAACACGAGTCACCAAGCCCGACGCAGTCCGGCTGGAGATCGAAGACGCCATTCCAGTGAGCAATTCTTGGAACATCGAGCATCTTCGTAAGTTTTACCCATAATGCGCGGTTGCCAGGCCTCCCGGCAAGCCATCCTTTTGTACAAGCCTTGCCAGCAAGGTGTGTAACCCATTGTACAAAGCCAGGCGCAGACCCTGAGCATAAATAAACGAAGCGCTGGCGCCCTAAGTTATAGCATGCATGCTAGGTTAAGTCTCTTCCTTGGTTAGGGTTGATAATGCTTAGCTGCGGCTAACCCCTAGCTTAGAGGTCGAGTGCGCATCTCCCTGTTCCTCTCTATCTTTCTTTCGTTCGCAGGGCACGTAAGTATTCTTGCCGAGCCATTTTGAAGAAAAAGGGGGGACGGACCGGCGCCCGGGCCCCGGCAAGCCAGAGTTGCCAGGGGCTGCAAGAACAAGGGTCCCTCTGAGGCAAGCCAAAATCGCCGGAGGCTGCAAATCCAGATAAGTCCTTCATCCTCTATCATGCATTTCCTTATGGACTGGGACACATGAAACCCCGTTCTATCTCTAAGCTACCGTGCTCCCTTTTTACGGCACCCAAGGATTTTCTCCTGGGTCTGATAGGTGGTTCACCTCTTACTTCTCGGCAGTGAAGAAGGGGAACAGGGGGCCTAAGCCCACCTCATCCGTGCCTCCACCAAGAGCGTGAGAAAGGTTGAGCGAGGTGGGGACACGGCAAGGCCTGTTGCCGGGAGAAAAAAATGTTTGTCTTAAAGATGACAAGGGTTCGCCCCTTGCTGTGGGTTCCTCCCGCGAACGAAAATCCCAACAAACATCCCTTTTTCATTAAAAAACATCCCGTACAGGTACCATTCATACAAAATGAAAAACATGAACAAGGGGATTACAAGTTCTAAAGCCAACAAAGGCTCGAAGGCTGACAAGACTAAAAAGATATAAAGTGCCTGTAATCCCTTTCTTGTCCCTCTCCTCAGGAAATGGAACAAGAAAGCAGAAGGGCAAAAGGGGCACCTAGGCGAGCTACAAGTGGCAGAAGACACCAAGAGAACATCCCGGTGGCCGTCCAAGGGCTGGATGGTGATGGCGGTGCCGAAGGCAGAGCTTGAAGACAAGGCGGCAGGACGCCAACACGCGACGAAGGCGTCGGTGCCCGTGTACTCCGACTTGACAGCCTTGCCGCTCGTCCTCTTCCTCTTCTGCAGCCTCCCTACGCCAGCCGCCCAAGGAGACTACCCCGAGAAGTTCAAGGATCTGGCGACGCGTATGATGGGGTCGTCGGTGCCGCTTGGAGCAGCGCCCGACACCTAGTCGGACCCGTCATCCTACCGCCCCTGCCCTCTTCGTCGATGTCGTTGTATTCCTCGCCACTCTCTCTTGAGTAGGAGTCTTCATCATCAGAGGAGCTCTTTACGCAGCACCTCACACGGGTCCCGAAGTGCCCGAAGATCTTGACGGAGAGGAGGCCACCCTCCATTAGTTTGAAATGGAGAGCGAGCCCATCCGTTAAGCTATGGAGGCGAGCGAAGGTCTTCCATCCTCGATGAAGGTACATGACGTGAGGGGCGGGGAACTCGACGTCGACCCACGTACCACTGTTCCCACAGCCCCTCATGTGCAGCCGCAGCACCTGTGGCGGATCCAGCTCCATCTCCCGTGCAAAAGGGGTCGGAAGGCGAAGGCGACGTTGCGGCCGATTGCGCAGCCTGACGAAGAATTCGGAGGGGTTGTCCCCAGCGTGGCCCTCCATCGGAGGGAGGGCTGCTGGAGGGGCCGAGGCAGATCTGCCGCCCCGTCCTCCTCTCCCACGGGCACCACGGCAGCCTCGACCTCGTCCCCTCCCGCTTCCTCTAGCAGTCGGCTCCGCCGCTACGAGCTCTTGGGGAGGAGTGATGCGCTGTCGGGCCGAGACCCTCGCCGCCACCGATGAAGCGTCACCGCGCCCCCTCGCCATGACAGAAGAAGAAAGGAAGCAGGGATGGGAAGAGGCAGATGGCGAAAGGTTGAGAGGCGCCGTCCCTCCCATTCCCCTCCTTATAAAGGGGCAGGGGCGAGGCTCGGCCGCCCCCTCTCGGCCAATCCGGCCTCGTGAAGTGACAGCGAGCGGGGCCATCGACTGCCCTCCCCGCTCCATTGAAGGCACATGGGAATCAACCCACATGCGCGCGACTACCCATGACCCCTGCGCCTGTCATTCGCTCTGCATGCAACGAACGTGGCGCAAGGGGCGGGTGCAATGGGACGCATGGAACGATGGTTCCCGAGCGAGGGCATTAAATAGGAGGCGGCCCCGCGTTCTAAAAGAGACGGGCAAGATGCCTCTTTACTATCCACCATGAGGTGACACCAGCATGCCCACGTCATGCGCGCGCACGATCCCCACATCGTGCGTTCAACGCGGGTCATGGGAAGCGCAGCTGACGTGATAGTGGCCGCGGCAAAAATCTGCCCCAACTGCCCACGCACCGCTCTGGGCCTGGCCCAACAACGTGCGGCACTTATGTATGCCCCAGGCTCGGGGGCTCCTGTCGGTGTACAAAAGTAGGGGTTCTCCTTTTGATCCCTTTACTTGTGCACGGGCAGTCAGAGCCTCCCGCCACGACCACGCACAGACATGGCAAGAAGGGCAAGCCAGAGAGAAGCCGAGGCCATGAAACAAACAAGGCAACGACAAAGACCAAGGCCACAAAGATCGGATGGGCATAGCAGGTTCCCCCGGCAAGGACCTTTGCCGGGGCAGCCTCAGCAACCCCGGCAAGACCCTTGCCGGGGCAGCTCGCCCGCGCTAGCCGAATTGAGCCACCATTGAGCCCACCAACGTTCAACAAACACGTTGGGACGAGGCTCGGGAGGCACCTCTATGGTGGCATGCAGATCTTTGTGAAGACGAGGAAGAGACAGGACCAAATGAGGATAGGAAGGCAACCATCCTCACCGAAGAAACCCACGAGACCCCCGGCGAGGTCCCTTGCCAGGGAAACCAGCACTCCACGGCAAGACCATTGCTGGGCTACCCGGCAAGACCCTTGACGGGCCACCCGACGAAGCCCTCGCCAAGCGCACTGGCAGGGCCACCGCCAGGCCCGCGCCAACCAAGTCTTCGCCGCCGTTCGCATGAAGCTACCAACTCAACCAGCTGGGCAGGCACCTGCGTGGCAGCTTGCAATCCTTCGTGGAGGCTCCACCACCGCGCCATCTTAGATGCCTGCCTGCCTACATGGCGCCGCACGTATCGCTGGCCAGGGCGCGTGTCGAAGCGTGAAGGAGCGGTGACGGACGGGACGGGCCTCGCCCCCATCCCTGATAAAGCGAAGGGACACCTAAGCCCCGCATTAAATGCGTCTTGTCCTGTAATGCTAGCAATAAACTCACAATATTGTAGCACTTTCCACCTCTTGTATGCCACTATGGCAGCCCCTTTCGCCTATAAAAGGAGGCCCATGGTGCACGGTGAGGGGATTCGGCTCTTTTGAACCCCTCAGCACCCAGAGCTAGTTCGAGAGCTCGGAACACTAATACATCCACCAAAGCAGGATCGTAGGGTTTTACACATCTTTGCAGCCCGAACCTGGGTAAATCCTCCTTGTGTCATTTGTTAGTCCTGCTCTTCTCACGATCCACGCGCCCTGCAACCGTAGAAGGGATTCTAGTGATCCAAAAGGTGTCGTTTCCCACCGACACAAGTCTCTTATGTGCTCAAAGCCAATAACATTCAACTCAAGTTTAGTGACAAGCGTGCATATGCGTGAAAGTGCATCCGCAGCTACATTTTCCTTACACTTAATGTACTTGATTACGTACGGGAAAGATTCAATAAATTCACTCCATTTGGCCTGACGTTTGTTCAACTTAGTTTGACCTTTTAAGTACTTAAGCGTTTCATGGTCGGTATGGATGATAAACTCATGAGGTCTAAGATAATGTTCCCAAACATGTAGCACACGCACTAAAGCATACAATTCTTTGTCATAGATGGGATAGTTAAGTTGAGCACCGGAGAGTTTTTCACTAAAGAATGCAATGGCTCATTTTTCTTGCATCAAAACTCCGCCAATTCCAGTACCACTTGCATCACAATGAGCCTCAAAAGTTTTGTCAAAGTTGGGCAAAGCAAGAATCAGAGCAGGAGTAAGCAAAGACTTGAGCTCATCAAAAGCGGTGGATTGCAAATATCCCCAAACAAAAGGAGCATTCTTCTTACTCAAGGCATGCAAAGGAGCGGCAATAGTGCTAAAGTCTTTCCCAAAGCGACGATAAAAACCTGCAAGGCCAAGAAAGATATGCACTTGTTGCAAATTGGTGGGGTGGGGCCAAGTTTTAATTGCTTCAATTTTAGATTTGTCAACATGAACACCCTTGGAAGAAACGACAAAACCCAAGAAAACAAGTTTGTCAACACCAAACGTGCACTTTTTTATGTTGGCATAAAGACGTTCCTTGCGAAGCGTTTGGAAAACAGCCCTAACATGCTTTAGATGCTCTTTCATGGATTTGCTAGACACAAGAATTGAAGGAAATATGCCCTAGAGGCAATAATAAAGTTATTATTTATTTCCTTATTTCATGATAAATGTTTATTATTCATGCTAGAATTGTATTAACCGGAAATATAATACATGTGTGAATACATAGACAAACATATAGTCACTAGTATGCCTCTACTTGACTAGCTCATTAATCAAAGATGGTTATGTTTCCTAACCATAGACATGTGTTGTCATTTGATTAATGGGATCGCATCATTAGGAGAATGATGTGATTGACATGACCCATTCCGTTAGCCTAGCACTTGATCGTTTAGTATGTTGCTATTGCTTTCTTCATGACTTATACATGTTCCTGTAACTATGAGATTATGCAACTGCCGTTTACCGGAGGAACACTTTGGGTGCTACCAAACGTCACAACGTAACTGGGTGATTATAAAGGAGTACTACAGGTGTCTCCGAAGGTACATGTCGGGTTGGCGTATTTCGAGATTAGGTTTTGTCACTCCGATTGTCGGAGAGATATCTCTGGGCCCTCTCGGTAATGCACATCACTATAAGCCTTGCAAACAATGTAGCTAATGAGTTAGTTACGGAATGATGCATTACGTAACGAGTAAAGAGACTTGCCGGTAACGAGATTGAACTAGGTATTGGATACCGACGATCGAATCTCGGGCAAGTAACATACCGATGACAAAGGGAACAAAGTATGTTGTTATGCGGTTTGACCGATAAAGATCTTCGTAGAATATGTAGGAGCCAATATGGGCATCTAGGTTCCGCTATTGGTTTTTGACCAAGAATAGTTCTAGGTCATGTCTACATAGTTCTCGAACCCGTAGGGTCCGCACGCTTAAGGTTTCGATGACAGTTATATTATGAGTTTATGAGTTTTGATGTACCGAAGGAGTTCGGAGTCCCGGATGAGATCGGGGACTTGACGAGGAGTCTCGAAATGGTCGAGACGTAAAGATCGATATATTGGACGACTATATTCGGAGTTCGGAAAGGTTCCGAGTGATTCGGGTATTTTTCGGAGTACCGGAGAGTTACGGGAATTCGCCGGGGAGTATATGGGCCTTATTGGGCCATACGGGAATTGAGGAGAGAGGCCGAAAGGAAGGAGGCGCGCAGCCCCCCTCTGGTCCGAATTGGACAAGGGGTGCAGCCCCTCTTTCCTTCCTCCTCTCCCCCTCTTTCCCCCTTCTCCTACTCCAACAAGGAAGGAGGGAGTCCTACTCCCGGTGGGAGTAGGACTCCCCTTGGCGCGCCTCTCCCTGGCCGGCCGCCTCCTCCCCTTGCTCCTTTATATACGGGGGCAGGGGGCACCCCAAAGACACAAGTTGATCTACGGATCGTTCCTTAGCCGTGTGCGGTGCCCCCCTCCACCATATTCCACCTCGGTTATATCGTCGCGGAGTTTAGGCGAAGCCCTGCGCCGGTAGAACATCATCATCGTCACCACGCCGTCGTGCTGACGAAACTCATCCCCGAAGCTTTGCTGGATCGGAGCCCGGGGATCGTCATCGAGCTGAACGTGTGCTGAACTCGGAGGTGCCGTACGTTCGGTGCTTGGATCGGTCGGATCGTGAAGACGTACGACTACATCAACCGCGTTGTCATAACGCTTCCGCTTACGGTCTACGAGGGTACGTGGACGAACACTCTCCCCTCTCGTTGCTATGCCATCACCATGATCTTGCGTGTGCGTAGGAAATTTTTTGAAATTACTACGTTCCCCAACAGTGGCATCCGAGCCTAGGTTTTATGCGTTGATGTTATATGCACGAGTAGAACACAAGTGAGTTGTGGGCGATATAAGTCATACTGCTTACCAGCATGTCATACTTTGGTTCAGCGGCATTGTGAGATGAAGCGGCCCGTACCGACATTACGCGTACGCTTACGCGAGACTGGTTTCACCGCCACGAGCACTCATTGCTTAAAGGTGACCGGAGGGTGTCTGTCTCTCTCACTTTAGTTGAACCGAGTGTGGCTACGCCCGGTCCTTGCGAAGGTTAAAACAACACCAACTTGACAAACTATCGTTGTGGTTTTGATGCGTAGGTAAGAACGGTTCTTGCTAAGCCCGTAGCAGCCACGTAAAAATTGCAACAACAAAGTAGAGGACGTCTAACTTGTTTTTGCAGGGCATGTTGTGATGTGATATGGTCAAGACGTGATGCTATATTTTATTGTATGAGATGATCATGTTTTGTAACCGAAGTTATCGGCAACTGGCAGGAGCCATATGGTTGTCGCTTTATTGTATGAAATGCAAACGCCCTGTAATTGCTTTACTTTATCACTAAGCGGTAGCGATAGTCGTAGAAGCAATAGATGGCGTAATGACAACGATGCTACGATGGAGATCAAGGTGTCGCGCCGGTGACGGTGGTGATCACGACGGTGCTTCGAAGATGGAGATCACAAGCACAAGATGATGATGGCCATATCATATCACTTATATTGATTGCATGTGATGTTTATCCTTTATGCATCTTATCTTGCTTTGATTGACGGTAGCATTTTAAGATGATCTCTCACTAATAATTATCAAGAAGTGTTCTCCCTGAGTATGCACCGTTGCGAAAGTTCTTCGTGCTGAGACACCACGTGATGATCGGGTGTGATAGGCTCTACGTTCAAATACAACGGGTGCAAAACAGTTGCACACGCGGAATACTCAGGTTAAACTTGACGAGCCTAGCATATACAGATATGGCCTCGGAACACAGAGACCGAAAGGTCGAACGTGAATCATATAGTAGATATGATCACCATAGTGATGTTCACCATTGAAACTACTCCATCTCACGGGATGATCGGACATGGTTTAGTTGATTTGGATCACGTAATCACTTAGATGACTAGAGAGATGTCTATATAAGTGGGAGTTCTTTAGTAATATGATTAATTGAACTTTAATTTATCATGAACTTAGTCCTGGTAGTATTTTGCAAATTATGTTGTAGATCAATAGCTTGCGTTGTTGCTTTCATATGTTTATTTTGATATGTTCCTAGAGAAAATTGTGTTGAAAGATGTTAGTAGCAATGATGCGGATTGGATCCGTGATCTGAGGTTTATCCTCATTGCTGCATAGAAAAATTATGTCCTTGATGCACCGCTAGGTGATAGACCTATTGCAGGAGCAAATGCAGACGTTATGAACGTTTGGCTAGCTCAATATGATGACTACCTGATAGTTTTGTGCACCATGCTTAACGGCTTAGAATCGTGACTTCAAAGACGTTTTGAACGTCATGGACCATATGAGATGTTCCAGGAATTGAAGTTAATATTTCGAGCAAATACCCGAGTTGAGAGATATGAAGTCTCCAACAAGTTCTATAGCTAAAATATGGAGGAGAATCGCTCAACTAGTGAGCATGTGCTCAGATTGTCTGGGTACTACAATCGCTTGAATCAAGTGGGAGTCAATCTTCCAGATAAAATAGTGATTGACAGAATTCTCTAGTCACCATCACCAAGTTAGTAGAACTTCGTGATGAACTATAATATGCAAGGGATGAAGAAAGTGATTCCCAAGCTCTTCGTGATGTTGAAATCAACGAAGGTAGAAATCAAGAAAGAGCATCAAGTGTTGATGATTGACAAGACCACTAGTTTCAAGAAAAGGGCAAAGGGAAAGAAAGGGAACTTCAAGCAGAATGGCAAGCAAGTTGTCACTCCCGCGAAGAAGCCCAAAGCTGGACCAAAGCCTGAAACTGAGTGATTATACTGCAAAGGAAATGGTCACTAGAAGCGGAAATGCCTTGAATATTTGGTGGATAAGAAGGATGGCAAAGTGAACAAGGGTATATTTGATATACATGTTATTGATGTGTACCTTACTAGTGTTTATAGTAACCCCTGAGTATTTGATACTTGTTCAGTTGCTAAGATTAGTAACTCGAAACAGGAGTTACAGAATAAACATAAACTAGTTGAAGGTGAAGTGGCGATGTATGTTGGAAGTGGTTCCAAGATTGATATGATCATCATCGCACACTCCCTATACTTTCGGGATTAGTGTTGAACCTAAATAAATGTTATTTGGTGTTTGCGTTGAGCATGAATATGATTTGATCATGTTTGTTGCAATACGGTTATTCATTTAAAATCAGAGAATAATTGATGTTCT
Source organism: Triticum aestivum (assembly GCF_018294505.1). Classification (NCBI taxonomy): domain Eukaryota; kingdom Viridiplantae; phylum Streptophyta; class Magnoliopsida; order Poales; family Poaceae; genus Triticum; species Triticum aestivum. The sequence continues at coordinate 381,160,160 of NC_057810.1, read as the reverse complement.
GTTTAAATGAATAAAACCTTTGATGGTCATACACCCAATGAAAATAGTTAGTTGGATCTCGATTGTAGTGATACACATATTCATAATATTGATGCCAAAAGATGCAAAGTTAATAATGATAGTGCAACTTATTTGTGGCACTGCCGTTTGGGTCATATCGGTGTAAAGCGCATGAAGAAACTCCATAAAGATGGATTTTCGGAATCACTTGGTTATGAATCATTTGATACTTGCGAACCGTGCCTTTTGGGCAAGATGACTAAAACTCCGTTCTTCGGAACAGTGGAACGAGCTACTGACTTGTTGGAAATAATACATATCGATGTATGTGATCCAATGAGTGTTGATGCTCGTGGCAAGTATCATTATTTTCTGACCTTCACAAGATGATTTGAGTAGATATGGGTATATCTACTTGATGAAACATAAGTCTGAAATAGTTGAAAGGTTCAAAGAATTTCAGAGTGAAGTGGAAAAATCATCGTAACAAGAAAATAAAGTTTCTGCGATCTAATCGCGGAGACGAATATTTGAGTTACGAGTTTGGTCTTCAATTAAAACAATGTGGAATAGTTTCACAAACTCACGCCACCTGGAACACCACAATGTTATGGTGTGTCCGAACGTCATAACCGCACTTTATTGGATATGGTGCGATCTATGATGTCTCTTATTGATTTACCATTATCGTTTTGGGGTTATGCATTAGAGACAGCTGCATTCACGTTAAAAGGGCACCATCTAAATCCGTTGAGACGACGCCTTATGAACTATGGTTTGGCAAGAAACCAAAGTTGTCGTTTCTTAAAAGTTTGGGGCTGCGATGCTTATGTGAAAAAGTTTCAACCTGATAAGCTCGAACCCAAATCGGAGAAGTGCGTCTTCATAGAATACCCAAAGGAAACTGTTGGGTACACCTTCTATCACAGATCCAAAGGCAAGATATTCGTTGCTAAAAATAGATCATTTCTAGAGAAGGAGTTTCTCTCGAATGAAGTGAGTGGGAGGAAAGTAGAACTTGATGAGGTAACTGTACCTGCTCCCTTATTGGAAAGTAGTTCATCACAAGAACTGGTTCCTGTGACATCTACACCAATTAGTGAGGAAGCTAATGATATTGATCATGAAACTTCAGATCAAGTTTCTACTAAACCTCGTAGGTCTACCAGAGTAAGATCCGCACCAGAGTGGTATGGTAATCCTATTCTGGAAGTCATGTTACTTGACCATGATGAACCTACGAACTATGAGGAAGCGATGATGAGCCCAGATTCCGCAAAATGGCTAGAGGCCATAAAATCTGAGATATGATCCATGTATGAGAACAAATTATGGACTTTGATTGACTTGCTCGATGATCAGCAAGCCATGTTAAATAAATGGATCTTCAAGAGGAAGACATACGCTAATAGTAGTGTTACTATGTACAAAGCTCGACTTGCCGCAAAAAGGTTTTCGACAAGTTCAAGGTGTTGACTACAATGAGATTTTCTCAAATGTAGCGATGCTTAAGTCTGTCCGAATCATGTTAGCAATTGCCACGTTTTATGAAATCTGGCAAATGGATGTCGAAACTACATTCCTTAATGGTTTTCTTAAAGAAGAGTTGTATATGATGCAACCAGAAGGTTTTGTCAATCCTAAAGGTGCTAACAAATTGTGCAAGCTCCAGCGATCCATCTATGGACTGGTGCAAGCATCTCGGAGTTGGAATATACGCTTTGATGAGTTGATCAAAGCATATGGTTTTATATAGACTTTTGAAGAAGCCTGTATTTACAAGAAAGTGAGTGGGAGCTCTGTGGCATTTCTAATATTATATGTGGATGACATATTGTTAATTGGAAATGATATGGAAATTCTGGATAGCATGAAAGGATACTTGAATAAGAGTTTTTCAAAGCAAGACCTCGGTAAAGCTGCTTACACATTGAGCATCAAGATCTGTATAGATAGATCAAGACGCTTGATAAGATTTTTCAATGAGTACGTGCCTTGATAAATTTTTGAAATAGTTCAAAATGGAATAGTCAAAGAAGGAGTTCTTGCCTGTGTTACAAGGTGTGAAGTTGAGTAAGACTCAAGACCCGACCATTGTAGAAAATAGAAAGAGAATGAAAAGTCATTCTCTATGCCTCAGTCATAGGTTCTATAAAGTATGCTATGTTGTGAACCAGACCTATTGTATACCTTGCTCTGTGTTTGGCAAAGGAATACATTTTTGATCTAATAAGTAGATCATTGGACATGGGTCAAGAATATCCTTAGTGAGGACTAAGGAGATGTTTCTCGATTATGGAGGTGATAAAACAGCCCGTTGTAAAAGTTACAACGATGCAAGCTTTTTCACCAATCCAGTTGACTCTAAGTCTCAATCTGGATACATATTGAAAGTGGGAGTAATTAGCTAGAGTAGCTCCGTGCAAAGCATTGTGGACATAGAATATTTGTGAAATACATACGGCTCTGAATATGACAGACCCGTTGACTAAGCTTCTCTCACGAGCAAAACATGATCATACCTTAGTACTCTTTTGGGTGTTAATCACATAGCATTGTGAACTAGATTATTGACTCTAGTAAACCCTTTGGGTGTTGATCACATGATGATGTGAACTATCGCTATTAATCACATGCAGATGTGAATATTGATGTTAAATCACAGAGCGATGTGAACTAGATTATTGACTCTAGTGCAAGTGGGAGACTGAAGGAAATATGCCCTACAGGCAATAATAAAGTTATTATTTATTTCCTTATTTCATGATAAATGTTTATTATTCACGCTAGAATTGTATTAACCGGAAACATAATACATGTGTGAATACATAGACAAACATATAGTCACTAGTATGCCTCTACTTGACTAGCTCATTAAACAAAGATGGTTATGTTTCCTAACCATAGACATGTGTTGTCATTTGATTAATGGGATCGCATCATTAGGAGAATGATGTGATTGACATGACCCATTCCGTTAGCCTAGCACTTGATCGTTTAGTATGTTGCTATTGCTTTCTTCATGACTTATACATGTTCCTGTAACTATGAGATTATGCAACTCCCGTTTACCGGAGGAACACTTTGGGTGCTACCAAACGTCACAACGTAACTAGGTGATTATAAAGGAGTACTACAGGTGTCTCCGAAGGTACATGTTGGGTTGGCGTATTTCGAGATTAGGTTTTGTCACTCCGATTGTCGGAGAGGTATCTCTGGGCCCTCTCGGTAATGCACATCACTATAAGCCTTGCAAGCAATGTAGGTAATGAGTTAGTTATGGAATGATGCATTACGTAACGAGTAAAGAGACTTGCCGGTAATGAGATTGAACTAGGTATTGGATACCGACGATCGAATCTCGGGCAAGTAACATACCGATGACAAAGGGAACAAAGTATGTTGTTATGCGGTTTGACCGATAAAGATCTTCGTAGAATATGTAGGAGCCAATATGGGCATCCAGGTTCCGCTATTGGTTATTGACCAAGAATAGTTCTAGGTCATGTCCACATAGTTCTCGAACCCATAGGGTCCGCACGCTTAAGGTTTCGATGATAGTTATATTATGAGTTTATGAGTTTTGATGTACCGAAGGAGTTCGGAGTCCCGGATGAGATTGGGGACTTGACGAGGAGTCTCGAAATGGTCGAGACGTAAAGATCGATATATTGGACGACTATATTCGGAGTTCGGAAAGGTTCCAAGTGATTCGGGTATTTTTCGGAGTACCGGAGAGTTACGGGAATTCGCCGGGGAGTATATGGGCCTTATTGGGCCATACGGGAATTGAGGAGAGAGGCCGAAAGGAAGGAGGCGCGCAGCCCCCCTCTGGTCCGAATTGGACAAGGGGTGCAGCCCCTCTTTCCTTCCTCCTCTCCCCCTCTTTCCCCCTTCTCCTACTCCAACAAGGAAGGAGGGAGTCCTACTCCCGGTGGGAGTAGGACTCCCCTTGGCGCGCCTCTCCCTGGCCGGCCGCCTCCTCCCCTTGCTCCTTTATATACGGGGGCAGGGGGGCACCCCAAAGACACAAGTTGATCTACGGATCGTTCCTTAGCCGTGTGCGGTGCCCCCCTCCACCATATTCCACCTCGATCATATCGTCACGGAGTTTAGGCGAAGCCCTGCGCCGGTAAAACATCATCATCGTCACCACGCCGTCGTGCTGACGGAACTCATCCCCGAAGCTTTGCTGGATCGGAGCCCGTGGATCGTCATCGAGCTGAACGTGTGCTGAACTCGGAGGTGCCGTACGTTCAGTGCTTGGATCGGTCAGATCGTGAAGACGTACGACTACATCAACCGCGTTGTCATAACGCTTCCGCTTACGGTCTACGAGGGTACGTGGACGAACACTCTCCCCTCTCGTTGCTATGCCATCACCATGATCTTGCGTGTGCGTAGGAATTTTTTTGAAATTACTACGTTCCACAACAAGAATATCATCACAGTAAACCACAACAAACACTCCAATATAAGGTCGAAGCACAAAATGCATAAGACGCATGGAAGTTCCGGGAGCTTCCGATAAACTCATAGGCATAACTAACCACTCGTACAAGCCAAATTTGGTTTTGAAAGCAGTTTTCCACTCATCACCTTCTTGTATGCGGATTTGATAATAGCCACTTTTAAGATCATTTTTTGAGAAAAGGCGGCACCGCTAAGTTCATCAAGCATATCATCTAAGCGAGGAATGGGATGCCTATAACGAACGGTGATAGATTTAATGGGTCTACAATCGGAACACATGCGATAACTTCCATCTTGCTTAGGAACAAGTATAACCAGAATGGCACAAGGGGTTAAGCTTTCACATACATGACCGTTGTTGATTAGTTGTTGTACTTGACGTTGGTTCTCCTTAGTTTCTTCGGGGTTGACGCAATATGGAGATTTGTTTGGTAGGGGCGCTCCGGGGATGAGGTCGATTCGATGCTCAATTCCTCGTAGAGGAGGTAGACCCGAAGGTAGCTCATCAGGGAAAACATCTTGGAATTCCTGCAAAAGAGATTGAAACACTAAAGGTAGCTCGTGAGAGGTGTTAGTTTTTGGGTCCCTATCCTTGCACACAAGGACAAAGTGCATAACACTCGATGGGTTCTCACACACTTCTCTCATCTCACTTTTGGTGGCAAATAGGACTAGGTTTTTCTCTCTAGGCAAAGAGGCGCTCAAGTTTGGCTTGTGGCTCTCACTAACTTTTTGGTGGATCACTTTCTCACTCTTCTCTCCACGATGGGTGGCTTGCTTGTTGGCTATTACTTGACTAGGAGACATAGGTCGTAGCACATACTCCTTCCCTTTCATCTTGAAGCTATAGTGATTGGTACACCCATTGTGGATGTCACCACGGTCGAATTGCCAAGGCCTACCAAGAAGGAGGTGGGAAATGGACATCGGGACGACATCACACTCCAAAGTGTCCTCATATGCACCAATTTTGAAGGATACTTGGACCGTATGCTCAACTCGTATAGCGCCGGAGTCACTTAGCCATTGGACTTTGTATGGGTGCGGGTGCTTCTTCTTGACCAATTGAAGCTTGGAGCATAGTTCTTCACTTGCCAAGTTATGACAACTACCTCCATCGATGATGACCTTGATGGACCTTCCATTGATGCCGGCCTTTGTGTGGAAGATGTGGCATCGTTGGTCTTCTTCTTATTGATGTTGAAGAGTTAAGACTTTGGAGACAACGAGAGCGGGGCTCGAATCTTCATCACAAAAGACTTGATCATCTTCATCCTCGTTCACGCGCCGGTGCATGGCCACATGCTCAAGGGCTTCCATCTCCTCATCACTCATGGAGTCATTGGTTCCATCATCATTGAGGATCATGGTGCGCTTGTTTGTGCATTCATAGGACTTGTGGCCTCGGCTGCCACAAGTGAAACACTTGAAGGAGCTTGTCTTGACGGTCTCATCGGCCGGAGTAGACGATGAAGCTTGCGGCTTGAAGTTGCTTGTAGTAGGAGGAAGATGAATCAAGCTTGTCAAAGTTTCTTATAACTTGACTTGTCATCGTTGGGTGTAGATGGCTTGGTTGAGGTAGAAGTTGTAGGAGTCGTTGAAGCTTGGTTGTTGGAGAAGCCGTAGTTCTTGGATGAGTACTTGGCGTACTTGAAGTCATCTTGCACTTGACGTTCCGCCTTGGTAGCTTGATGCACGAGCTCAATGAGGTTGGAGTAGGGTTGGAAGTCGGCAATCTTCTTGATGGGATGATTGAGTCCATTCAAGAAACGTGCCATTGTTTGCTCATCATCTTCCATGACATTGGCTCGAATCATGGCTATCTCCATTTCCTTGTAGTATTCTTCAACACTCTTTGTTCCTTGCTTGAGGAGTTGGAGCTTCTCGAAGAGATCACAGTTGTAATAGGTGGGCACAAAACGTGCTCGCATGACATCCTTCATTTGAGCCCAAGTGGTGATAGGTGGTTCACCTCTTACTTCTCGGCGCTCAAGGACTTGTTCCCACCATATGAGCACATAGTCTTGGAACTCAAGTGATGCCATAGCAATCTTCTTCTCTTCCTCATAGTTGTGCAAACGAAAGATTTTCTCAGCCTTCAATGCCCATGATAGGTACTCTTTGGGATCATTGCTTCCATTGAACTTGGGCATTGTGAATTTTAGGTTGCCGTAGCATTGCTCTTCATTGTGTTGTTGGCGATGGTGATGATGACGCCCTTGACATAGAGGATAATCATCCTCATGTTGCTTCTGGCATGGAGGAAGTCCATGATCAACTTGCTCTTGTTGAACTTGGGGTTGAGGTGGAGCTTGACGAGCTTGTGGAGGAGCTTGAGGAACTTGACGTTGCACTCTTGGTTTGTAGTTCCGCTCTTGGATTTCTTCTCGAAGTGCTTCCTCTTGATTGCGCCGGTCTCGGTTACGGTTGGCGAAGTCTCGACTTTATTCTTGAAGGGCACGTTGCGCCTCAAGAGCTTGTGCTTCACGTTGTTGTTGTTGAAGACGTTGAGCCTCGACGTCTTGTTCATCTTGATGTAGACGCGCTCGTTCTTCCTCTTGGCAACGTAGACATTGTCGTTCCTGAGCATGAGCAAATGCAACTTGGTAGGTGGAGGACAAAGTACTTGCTCGTCGACTTGCTCTTGTGAATGCTTGTCATATAGAGGATTGCGAGGTGCATGACGGTCTTGACGCGCAGCCTATCGAAGAGTGTTTGATGTCGGTGTACTTGAGCCGGAGAAGGTGTCGTCGGAGTGTCGACTTGAGTGGCTCCGTCTTGAGTATGAAGAAGTTGAAGGAGGACGGTTCACCAACAAGGCGCGGATCTCGTCCATCCTTGCATCGTTCTCTTGCTTGTGAGCATCAAGCTTGTTGTCGAAGTAGTCCTTGGTACGTTGCTCGGAGAGTTGCAAGTCAGTGTTGAGGTTGTCGATGCGGCCGATAATAGCTTGTTGCTCTTGATGCAACACTCGTTGTGCACCAAAGAGGTGGCTCTTAGTGACGTATGATGACATGTCGTCGTCTTGCTCGATGAAGAGTGGGTTGGTAGAAGAACTTGGCCTATCCATCATTCCAAGCAAAATGTGAGTGGTAGAAGGAGAAGAACTTATAACAATTGTACCTTGACCGATGTTGACGATGAATCAAGTTCACTCAAATGCGGCCAATGAAATAGCACTATTGGTACCAATTCTTGTCGGTTCTCACACCTAACAAGTAAAAGCTTATGGTGGAGCTTGGTTAGGATTGTGGCACAAAATTTGATGCAATTGTAAGTGAGCTTCAATAATGTTGGGAAAGATTCACAAATTGGCAAATGCAATAAGTAGACCAAGCAAGTAGTGGTACACGGAAACACACACGCAAATAGATAAGTGGGATTGTGCAAACCAAAGGTGAGCCAAAATGTGGAATCCACGGAAATGCTCTTGTTGCACAATACACGACAGACGCTAGCACGATTGCACAATAAGAAGATACGGAACTTGTGCACAACCTATTAGGCAAAAATGCAACGACCTCTATCCCAAGCATGCTATATGTATGGTATTTCGGTGCTATGATCCAAGATGATCGAGTATGACAATCTTAATATAGTATGATGCTATGGTTCTTGCTTATAAGCTCTTTGCTTATCTTTCCTCTTTGCTTAAAAGCTTGGTTGGCTCTTTCACTTTTGAGCTCTTTTCTCATGCAAAACTTCACAAACTAAGATAGCAATTGTGTATGCTATGACAACTTTGTGACACAAAAGTTGATGCCAAGATATGCACCACTATGGTATGGTATGTATGCTATGGAGTATGATCAGTAATGTGCACAAGTCACGTTGCCGGCAATACTCAATGGCTAGTCTCGATGGGTAAGCTACGCAAAAGTAAGGCCATGTGGGTATTAATGCAATTGCAAGGTATGACAAAGATGTCATCGAAGTTACCGTCCTTGGCGATGATGAGTAGTCAATGGAGATGAGCGGTGGTGATGTTGACGTCGAACCATACCTATATAGCCGAAACACAATAGGACACGGGAACCACAACCCAAAATCTCAGTGACCAAAACATGTCAAAATTGACATAGGAGGTAGCGGTGAGCCGTGGTAGTGCTTGTGGAAAGCGGTGGTGGTATGCGGAAGTAAGCGTGGGCACCGGGGCAAAATTGGCGAAACTAGGCAGAAATGGATGCGGTGGATGGAGTTGCTGCTGCCAGGGGCCGAATGTCCGGGCCAGTGGACGGATGTCCGGGACGTTGGATTTCCGGTGGACACGGGCGGATGTCCGGGCTCCTGGATCAGGGACAAACACGATGAACTCCACGGGAAAAAGGGCAACTCCGAGGCAAAAATTTGGACGAATTGGTGGATGGAAATCGCGGGAGAGATGGGGAAAAGCTAGATCCACTCGATGGAAAGCAGATCCGTGGATCAAATCCAACAAAACTTCATTACACCAAAAAATCACAAAAAAGAATTTGGGGGCTATTTTGGGTGGGGAATTTTTGGATTTAGGACGAAAACAACAAAATCAAGCTAGAAAAAATGGGGTAGGGGCTCCAAAAACGTGATCAATGTGGCTCATGATACCAAGATGATGTAGGGTGGAACCCTAGGGGCCGATCTTTCACGTTTGGAGAGGATCCCTACGGGGAACACGAAGAACGAACGGAAGAACTAGAGGGAAAACATGGGGGAAAGCAAGAGAAATACTCAACCGACACGAAATTGATCACACAAGTGCTAGATCATCGAGGCACAAAGTAACAAGAGATCCAAAGCCAACAAGGGACGATACAAGAGTAACCGTTCTTCTCCATGAGGAGGTCTTGATTGTCTTCTCTGGATGGAGGCCTTGAATCCGGACGGATCTTCTCCGAAGAGATGCGGTCCCTCACGAGGAGTAGATCCGGTACGGATGAGCAATGCTCTATCTCAAATGAGCTAAACCAATGCTAGCCCAAAAACGTAGGTGGGGATGGAGTATATATAGTCTAGGGGCGAAGGGAGTACACGGGCCCCGGCCCTTACACTGTTCGCAGACATGGAAGGCCGGATGTCCGGGCGTCGGGCCGGATGTCTAGTGGCTCGGGAGGGGCCGGATGTCTGGGCTGAAGGGCCGGATGTACGGGCTAGTGGAGACGGCCGTTCTGCTCTCTGGATGCGCGGCGCCGGATGTCCGGGCGGAGGGGCCGGATGTCCGGGGCTTCGGGAGGCGCCGGATGTCCGAGGTGATGACCGGATGTCCGAGGTGATGACCGGATGTCCGGGCTAACTAGGCAGCCTTCTGTTCTCCCTGGATGGCGCCTCCGGATGTCCGGGCTGGAGGCCGGATCTCCGGTGAGGGGGGCCGGATGTCTGGGCTGGACGTCGGATGTCCGGTCCCTGTAGCTTCTTCTGCAAACTCCTGACCATGTAGATCTCCAGGGGGCGGATGTCCGGTGCCCGGAGGCTGTTGTCGCCTTTTTCCATTGGTTCTCTTCTTCCGTGGACTTGGGGTCTTGACCATCTTCATGTGCATCCTCGGGAGGGTCCTCTTGGTACCTAATCATGCACAACATTCCGGACTTAGGTAGTAGCCATGTCTCGACATGATCATATGAGATATCACTAAGGGGATGACCGAAGGATGCTCTGCATCATGATCCCTTTGAGCCCGTGTGGCGGTCCATAGGAGAATCACATGGTACCCCGGGATTCTAAAAATACAGGCAACACTGGGTTCCCCAGGTGCCTCAATCCACCCAGATGTGTATTAAAGTAGCCACCTTAAGTTAACCATTAAATAACAATACTCACATCTGTCATGGATACACTCACCCAATCCACGTCTACAAGCATAGCGTAGCAATATAAGCAACGTAGAAGTAACTCCCAAATATTTGATAATAAACAGGACAATAGGTACTACCTCATCTACTTCCCAATACCCACATGTTATCAATCCTACTCATGCAATGTTCGAGGGTTGAAACTAATGCATAAAAACTAGGTATGAAAGGGATATGACCAAAGTGTGAACTTTCCTGTACTGTTGATGAAGATGATTCGCACTCAACTCCTGATAGTTCTATTCGTCACACTCCGTTCAATCTATCGTAAGCAAGCAATAGTAACCACACATAAGCAATCACGCAAAAGAATCGATGGAAAGATCTCGGAAAACTTCGAAAACAGACAATTAACTCTTGCAACAGAAAACAATTTCTAACAGTACCAAAATTGGGTGAATTTGGCCTTATCAGAAAGTTTATGTCAAGAGCTTCAATTTGCAAAAAGAATCAAGTCAAACGGAGTTATAGAACTTAAGTTATGACCAAACGAAGTTTAAAATCAAATCTATTTGAAATCAAATTTTAAAATATTCAAAACAAGTTTGATTTGGGTTACTGGATAGAGGGGATCATAACCAAGAATTGGGCATTGATTTCGTTTGATTTGGACAAACGAGTAAAAAGATGTGATCGTTTTAAGACTAGGGACTAATCTGTAAAAACTTTAATCACAGACTGGTCCCTTGCAGAAAATAAAATAAAACCAAAAGGCTATTTAACGAACGTTAGCTAACGAACGCTAACGAACGAAAAATCGTTCACTCCAGATCTAATCTGACAAGCGTTCACTAATTAGAGGAAACTGTTTTAAAAAAACAGAAACGCAGACGGCGAGGGGGAGCGGGGAGTTACCACGGCGGCGGTGGCGATCAAGGGCAAGACGGGAGGCGGCGGTGGCTCGGGTCCGGCCGGAGCGGCGGCTCCGGTCGTCTAGGAGGGCGGCGAAGAGGTCGGGGACAAGCGGCGCGCTACGGCGGAGTCGACGGTGGCGACAGCGGTGGTCGTCGGCGACGGAGTGGAGCGGGCGGTGGATCTCGCCGGTGGCGGCAAGGCGCGAGATGCAAGGGCGGCGGTGGCTGTCGAGGGGAGGAGAAGGCGAGGACGGCGGGGTCGGCCTTATAAAGGGCGAGGGGAGGGGTGGCGTGGAGGAGGGGGCAAGAGGAGGCCGGAGGCGGCACGGCGTCCATGGCGGCGCGGCGGTGGACTCGGGAGGAGTCCCGGTCGGGGACGACAGGCGAGGCGGCGCGGAGCTCGGCCTTGGCCGGGCTTCGGCTGGGCCGGCCCAGCGGGCGGAGAGAAAGTTTTTTTAAAAAAAAATTCCAAACAACCAAAAATAATAGAAACAAAAATTATAAAAATATTATATATCAAAATTTTCAGAAAAAGATTTCTACACTGTGGACATTTTTGTCAAGTCATAAAATCGTGAAAAAATTCAAATAACTTAAAGAGTGCTACTGCCCTACTAAAATCCAATAAAAATCATTTAAAAAAACCAAAATGATTTCAAATTTATTTATCTCCAATTTTATGATGTAGGAAATCATGTTACCCTATTTTTCATATATTTTTATTTTGGAGAAACATAATTTCAATAAAATCCAAATAACTCCAAATTGAAAATAATTTCAAAAGAGCTTTCTAATTTGATTTTTTTAAAACTTCCAACTCATATTTCATATGTTTGAAGAAGTCATTTTATCTTCTCTCATGAAAATCATTGAGTTGCATGAAGTTTATGAATTGGAAAAATATTTCTGAATGAAATTCAATTTTTTTAAAAACCCTTTTTTTCATGTAATTAAATGGAAGAAGTCATGTCAACTCCTCTCTAGGGTTTTATGATGAAATGAATTTGAATTCATGGAGACCATAAATGTAAAATGAAAGTTTGGAAAGTTCTTTTATTCCCTCTCATTTAACTTTCAAAAAAGTTTCGAATTTCACTCAATTTCACACAAGCAATCATACAATCAATCGAAACTATCTATTTATTATAACATTCCAAAATTTAGAATTTTGGGATGTTACAACTGTTGATGCTTCTATAGCTCCTGCTGCTACTGCAGAGGTGGAGGACTATTACGAGGATGAGGTTGATCAAAATCAGAACTACGTGCAACCACCAGCACCACCACCAGCAGGTCGACCTTAGGCATATAATCACATTGGTAGGGCTCCAGCGCCACCTCAGGTACGAGATTATGACCATATTCCTAAACTAATTGAATATCCCACCATTTGAGACTAGATACATTCCTGATGTATATCTTACTTGGGAGTTAGAAAATGAACAACGTTTCACATGCTTATAGTATCCTAAGGATAGACATGTTGTTGCTGCTATTTCTGAATTCACTAGTTTTGCTTCTGTTTGGTTTCTAAACATTGTAGATTACCATGATAATATCCCTTCTACTTGGGCTTCTTTGAAAACTGCTATGCGTACTCGTTGGGTTCCACCATATTATCAATGTGAACTACTTCAAAAACTACAGCGTTTGAGATAAGGAAAACATTCTGTAGAGGAGTATTATTAGGAATTACAAACTGGCATGATTAGGTGTGGTATTGTTAAGGATAATGAAGCTATGCTTGCATGTTTTGTGGATTAAACAAAGAGATTCAGACCATTCTAGAGTATAAGAAGTATAATAATATCACTCGTTTATTCCATCTTGCTTGTAAAGATGAACGTGAAGTGCAGGATCGACATGCATTGGCGCAAACTAATTTTTCTGCAGGTCGATCTTTATCATGGACACCACGTACATCCTCTACTCCCACACGTCCTACTGCAGCACCACAGACTTCAGCCGCCAATTCCAACCACGATACAAGAAAACATGCACCACCACCATCATCTGCCAGGAGTACACCTTTCGGTTCCGCACAGAACTCTTCTTCATCCATGGCATCAATAGTGCAAACACATGATATTATTTGTCATCGTTGCAACGGTGGAGTTCATTATGCGAGAGGATGCCCATCTAAGCATGTGATGATTGCTACTGAGGATGGTGGGTATGAGTCCGCTAGTGATTATGATGAGGAGACTTTGGCTCTTATTACAAGTGAAGAACACGGTGGAGATGATTCTGATCATGAGACACAATACATGGCTGCTGAAGATGCTGACGGGTATGAAAGTTTAGTTGCTCAACGTGTTTTGAGTGTGTAGGTCACCCAAGCTGAGCAAAATTAGAGGCATAATTTGTTCCATACAAAGGGAGTTGTGAAGGAACGTTTTGTCTGCGTCATCAAAGATGGAGGGAGCTGCAACAACTTGGCTAGCATGGAGATGGTGGAGAAGCCTTGTCTCACCACAAGACCACATCCGCATCCTTACTACATCCAATGGTTCAACAACAACGGCAAGGTTAAGGTAACACGTACAATTTGTGTGCATTTTAGTATCGCTACATATGCTGATTTTGTTGATTGTGATGTGGTACCCATGCAAGCATGTTCCTTATTACTTGGTAGACCATGGCAACTCGATAAAAATTCTGTACACCATGGTAGAAACAATCACTATACTCTTGTTCATAAGGATAATATATTACTTTGCTTCCTATGACTCCTGATTCCATTTTGAAAGATGATATTAATCGAGCTAGTAAAGCAAAACAGGAACAAAATAAGAGTAAAAATCAGATGGTGGCAAAAGAATTTGAGCAACAAATGAAACCTAATAATAAACCATCTAGTGTTGCTTCTGAAATTAAATTGAAAAGTGGATGCTCTCTTGCCACCAAATCTGATATTGATGATCTAGATTGCAGCAAATCTGTTTGCTATGCTTTTGCGTGCAAAGAGGCATTATTTTCATTCGAGAACGTGCCTTCCTATTTGCCTCTTGTTGTCACTAAGATTTTGCAGGAGTTTTCCGACGTCTTTCAACAAGACGTGCCACCGGGATTACCACCTATTCCAGGGATTGAACATCAGATTGATTTAATTCCTGGTGCATCACTACCCAACCGTGAACCATACCGTACCAATCCAGAGGAGACAAAGGAGATTATGCATCAAGTACAGGAGTTGATCGACAAAGGTTATATATGCAAATCTCTTAGTCCTTGTGTTGTTCCTATTATACTAGTGCCAAAAAAGGATGATACCTCGCGTATGTGATTTGATTGTAGAGGCATTAATTATATTACTATTCGATATCTTCATCCTATTCCTAGGCTATATGATATGCTTGATGAATTGAGTGGCTCTACAATATTCTCCAAAGTTTATTTGCATAGTGGATACCATCAGATTTGTATGAAATAGGGAGATGAATGGAAAAGAACATCTAAAACTAAGTTTGGATTATATGAGTGGTTAGTCATGCCTTTTGGGTTAACTAGTGCACCTAGTACTTTCATGAGATTAATGAACGAAGTTTTATGTGCTTTCATTGGATGATTTGGGGTTGTCTATTTTGCTGATATACTGATTTATAGCAGATCTTTGGAGGAACATTTGGAACATTTATGTGATGTTTTTATTGCTCTACGTGATGCACATTTGTTTGGTAACATTGTGAAGTGCACCTTTTGCACCGATCGAGTATCTTTTCTTGGCTATGTTGTTACTCCACAAGGAGTTAAAGTTGATCAATCCAAGATTGAAGCTATTGAGAGTTGGCCGCAGCCCAAAACGGTCACACAAGTGAGGAGTTTTCTTGGCCTCGCTAGATTCTATAGGCGTTTCGTGAGAGAATTCAGCACCATTGTTGCACCCATCCATGAGCTTACAAAGAAGGATTCGCCTTTTGTTTGGGGTACCGCACAAGAAGAAGCCTTCACTGTATTGAAAGATAAGTTGACACATGCTCCTTACTCCAACTTCCTGATTTTAATAAGACTTTTGAGCTTGAATGTGATGCTAGTGGAATTTGATTAGGAGGTGTGTTATTTCAATATGGGAAACATGTTGCATACTTTTCTGAAAAATTGAGTGGGCCTAGTATGAATTATTCTACTTATGATAAAGAATTATATGATCTTTTTCAGACTTTAGAAACATGGCAACAATATTTATGGCCCAAAGAATTTGTTATACATTCTGATCATGAATCTTTGAAACATATTAAAAGTCAAGCTAAGCTGAATCATAGACATGCTAAATGGGTTGATTTCATTGAGACTTTTGCTTATGTCATTAAACACAAGAATGGTAAAGAAAATGATATTGCTGATGCATTGTCTCGTCGCTATACTATGCTTTCACAACTTGACTTCAACATATTTGGTTTGGAGACCATCAAAGATCAATATGTGCATGATGTTGATTTTAAAGATGTATTGCAGAATTGTAAAGAAGGAAGAACATGGAACAAGTTTGTCATTAATGATGGATTTGTGTTTCGTGCTTACAAACTATGCATTCCAGCTAGCTGCGTTCGTCTTTTGTTGTTGCAGGAGGCGCATGGAGGAGGATTAATGGGACACTTTGGTATGATGAAGACGGAGGACGTACTTGCTACACATTTCTTTTGGCAAAAGATGAGACGGGATGTTGAGCGTTTTGTTGCTCGCTGCACTACATGTCAAAAAGCTTAGTGACGACTCAATCCTCATGGTTTATATATGCCTTTGTCTGTACCTAGTGTTCCTTGGGAGGATATATCTATGGACTTTATTTTAGGTTTACCTTGAACAAAAAAGGGGAGGGATATCATATTTTTTGTCGTGGATGGATTCTCGACAATGGCACACTTTATACCATGTCATAAAAGCGATGATGCTGTTAATGTTGCTGATTTGTTCTTTCGTGAAATTATTCGCTTGCATGGTGTGCCAAATACTATTGTTTCAGATCGTGATAGTAAATTTCTTAGCCACTTTTTGAGATGTTTATGGGATAAGTTGGGCACTATACTGCTTTTTAGTTCTACTTGTCACCCCCAAACTGATGGACAAACTGAAGTAGTAAATAGAACATTGTCTACTATGCTTAGGGTTGTTTTGAAGAATAATAAGAAAATGTGGTAAGAATGCTTGCCTCATATTGAATTTTCTTATAATTGTTCATTGTATTCTACTACTAAGATGTGCCCTTTTGAAACTGTGTATGGTTTCCTACCTTGTGCACCTATTGATTGGTTGCCTCTTCCATCTTCGGAGAAGGTTAATTTGGATGCTGAACAACGTGCTAAATTGATTTTAAAAATTCATGACCTAACTAAGGAAAACATTGAGCGTATGATTGCTAAATGTAAACTTGCTAGAGATAAGGGTAGAAAACATGTTGTGTTTTTGCCTGGAAATCTTGTTTGGTTATGTTTGTGTAAGGATAGATTTCCCGATTTGCGCAAATCAAAGATGATGCCACATGTTGAGGTCCTTTTAAGGTGTTAGAGAAAATAAATGATAATACATATAAACTTGAGGTGCCTATAGATTTTGGGGTTAGTCCCACTTTTAAGATTTCAGATTTGAAGCCTTATTTGGGTGAGGAAGATGAGCTTCCCTCGAGGATGACTTCATTTCAAGAAGGGGAGGATGATGACGACATTAATACCATTCTTACACCCACAACTCCTATTGCTACATATACTGGAGAAATTACTAGAGCTCGCGCACGCCAATTAAATTATTAGGTACTTTCGTTTCTTGGCAAGGATTCTAATGTTCATCAGAATATGATGCTTCCTAAATTGAATACATTTGTTTTGCTTACAAATGAAGGGCCTAGCATGGACATGAGGAATGATCACATGAGCAAGATGAAGGATGGAGATGATGGCATGCGCAAGGGAAACTAGTCTGGAGTTTCAAGTGATGATTTGAGGAATTTAAAGCCACCATAATGAGTGTATGAAGGCTTGGACGAAATATACAAGATTCCACTTCCTAAATTTCGTCCATAGGCTATTATAGGTGCTGCGTTGCCTTATTATTGGGCCAGGCCCATGTACTTTCGAAATACTAGAGTATAGGCTGTTTTTAGAGTCCGTATGTGTGGGGAAACATGAGATAGGGTTGGTTTCGGACTCCTTCCTCAAGGGCCACAAAATTCCCCCTCTTCCTCCATATATATGGCCCTTAATTAGGGCATCGTTTCGACTTAGGGTTTTGTTAGATTAAAGTTTGCCATAGCTGCAACTTCGTGTACTTCGTTTGTGTTCAACGACTAGACAAAGACGTCACAGAACCCCACGTACATCGTAAAGCTTTCCTCTTATATTCACAATATCCAGATTGCAATCTCAGTTTCTTGCTTGTTCTTCGTTTGCTTGCAGGAAATAGATCCTCGTGGTAATGTTGATCCTGCTCCGGTGTGGTCAATAACCTCTCGGAGTTGGTTTAACGATTGCTAAGGCGCAACATCCTCGCACGTTCGTAGTTAGATCGTCGAAGTCTACTCCACCCAAAACAATAGCCACCATCTCATCGAAAGACAGGACACCTTTGCCTCTATCAAGTGGTATCATATTTCCACATTGCTCGGTGAGATTTTACAGTTTTTCATAGTTTAGATCGAGTCTGTTCTTCATACCTATAGTCCACAAAAAAGCCAAAAAAATCGGGTTAGTTCATCATATCTGAACCAATCTGAGCCTTTGCATAATCTTTCAAGGTTTTTGCTTTGTTTAATTTGTGGTTGCATTGTCGTGTCTAGTTGCTGGTCTTAGTGTCTAGTCCTTTAGAGTTTCGAGTTCTATCACAGTTTTTCACGCCGCCGCCACACCATCTTCATCGCTGCTACCATATACCACTACCACCACCACTGCCATATCCTACCATCACTGCCATATACCACCACCACTGCCATATCGTACCACCCCTGCCATATACCACCACCGCTGCCATATCCTACCATCGCTGCCATATACCACCATATATCCATCACCAATCCGAGTCCACATATACCACCGCCTATCCATCACCAATCAGAGTCCACCTATACCACCACATGTCCATCACCAATCTGAGTCCACATATACCACCGCCTGTCCATCACCAATCTGATGTCTTTTCATATTAGGTTTGTTTCCGAGATCCATCTATTTTTCTGATTCATGCTTCCTTGCCTAAGTAGGTTTTGAAAAAAGAGAGTATGAGACCCCCGGATAGTTTTTAGGCCAAAATTGCCACCTGCTCACTGTCGCAATATGGGCAGATCTCGGCCGCCGGCGCCCTCCTAGTGACATCCCGACGACCCTCAGGTATAGCTTCCTCCGGCCTTGCTCCACTTGCCATCTTCCCACGTTGCTGCATGTGGAAAATCCTGCATGCAGATCTTCTTTAGTTATTTTCTTAAAACGTATCTCGGCCGGCATAATTTCCATCCTGAAATCTTGTCCTCAAACCACCATGCTGCTATCTTTCCCTTATGACATGGAATATGCTTCTTTTTTGTCGGCGTATGTGTCTTCAACTCCTCTTATTGGGCAGTAATTGTTTCCTTTCTACCTCTTATTGCAAACAGGGCTATCCATTTCACCTTGTTGCTATTGCGATCTTTTGGTGAACTGCGCAAATCTTTTTTTTCTTAAGAGTGTTTTGTGCAGTTTCGCCAAAATGTCACATGGGCAACGTTTTTACATTTCTGTGGGACTGCAGAAAGGGAGATTGGTTTTGCTATCCTCCTCTTCCAACTCTGTGCCTAATCTTCTCCAACAACTAGTTAGTCCTAAAGAGAGATCGCAGAGGTGATCGACTTCTATTTGTGTGTGTTATGTTTCATCATCTAGTTCCACTATTATTGTAATCACAATGACTGAATATCTTTACAAATAGGGATGATCAGCTCGATTTTAGTGGAACTACACAAAATGATCAGATTGGGATGTCCTCCATACACCTCTTTCTTGGCTACAGAGCTGCATGAAACTAGTTTCCAACCAATGAACACTATGCCCAGGAAATGGAGCCATGCCTACGAACAGCATTGATCAATTATACATTTTTCTTTATTTGTACATCTTCTCACAACTTTGTTTTTAGTTGTGAT
Organism: Triticum aestivum; assembly: GCF_018294505.1. Taxonomy (NCBI): domain Eukaryota; kingdom Viridiplantae; phylum Streptophyta; class Magnoliopsida; order Poales; family Poaceae; genus Triticum; species Triticum aestivum. Next base: position 381,140,904 of record NC_057810.1, on the reverse strand, counting down.
GTAAATATTGGCGCTGATCGGTGAACCATTGAGATGCATTAGCAGCCATGGTAGTTTCATTTGTATTTGATGGAATGTTGTATGAGACAATCTTGAGGCAAGAGGACACATGAATCCTAAGTTGAAACCTTTTTTGGTGGGAAACAAAGTTGAAACCTTCATAGAATCACAATACAATTTCATTACTCTAAAAAATTATGCATACATATAAACAAATCCTGAAAGAATGATAGCAATGCCAGAAACAATTCAACTTCATTTCGCCTACATGTAAGACATCCTTCATCCAGCTCCACCTGCCATGCAGCAATATTGAATGCACAACTATAGGGGAGATTCACCCTGGTCGTTGCACCGCAGTAGTAATGACTACTGAGCAGTCAAATCATAGAGCCCTACCTTCGCCATAGTTAGTTGCTCAGATGAAGCAACCATCATTTCTCTCTTTGTTGAATCTGCTGGTACTCCAATATTCCCAGAGTAATAAATTGCTTGGGCGAAGCAACCATCACTTCACCTTTACCATAGTAAGTACTACCTCCTTTTTTTATTCTAGAAACAACCACACGCAAATATTGGACGGTAGCGCACAACAACCGAATCAAAAATTGAAATCAACCAATGAACTACTGATAGAGGCAAGGGTGTCCCGTCTTTCGATGAGATGGTGGCTATCATTTTGGGTGGAGTAGACTTCGATGATCCGACTACGAACGTGTGAGGGCGTCGCGCCTTAGCAATCGCTAAACCAACTCCGAGAGGTTATTGACCACGCCGGAGCTATCCTTACGCAAATGTAACCAAACAAGATCTCCAGGTGCAAACATAACATGTTTTCTACCCTTATCTCTAGCAAGTTTATATTTAGCATTCACACACTCAATGTTTTCCTTAGTTAAATCATGCATTTTTAAAATCAATTCAACACATTGTTAAGCATCAAAATTAACCTTCTCCTAAGATGGAAGAGGCAACAAATCAATAGGTGCACGAGGTAGGAAACCATACACAATTTCAAAAGGGCACATCTTAGCAGTAGAATGCAATGAACGATTATAAGCAAATTCAATATGAGGCAAGCATTCTTCCCAAATTTTCTTATTATTCTTCAAAACAACCCCAAGCATACTAGACAATGTTCTATTTACTACTTCAGTTTGTCCATCAATTTGGGGGTGACAAGTAGTACTAAAAAGCAGTCTAGTCCCCAACTTAGCCCACAAACATTTCCAAAAGTGGCTAAGAAATTTACTATCATGATCTGAAACAATAGTATTTGGCGCAAACGAATAATTTCACAAAAGAAAAAATCAACAACATTAACATCATCATCGCTTTTATGACATGGTATAAAGTGTGCCATTTTTGAGAATCTATCCACGACAACAAATATTCTATCCCTCCCCTTCTTTGTTCAAGGTAAACCTAAAACAAAGTCCATAGAGATATCCTCCCAAGGAACACTAGGTACAGGCAAAGGCATATATAAACCATGATGATTGAGTTGTGACATAGACTTTGGACATGTAGTGCAGCGAGCAACAAAACGCTCAACATACCATCTCATCTTTGGCCAAAAGAAATGTGTAGCAAGTACGTCCTCCGTCTTCTTCATGCCAAAGTGTCCCATTAATCCTCCTCCATGCGCCTCTTGCAACAACAAAAGGTGAACAGAGCTAGCTGGAATGCATAGCTTGTTAGGACAGAACACAAATCCATCATTAACGACGAACCTGTTCCATGTTCTTCCTTCTCTACAATTCTGCAATACATCTTTAAAATCAGCATCATGCAAATATTGATCTTTGATGGTCTCCAAACCAAATAATTTGAAGTCAAGTTGTGAAAGCATAGTATAGCAATGAGACAATGCATCAACAAGATCATTTTCTTTACCCTTCTTGTGTTTAATGACATAAGGGAAAGTCTCAATGAATTCAACCCATTTAACATATCTACGATTCAGTTTAGCTTGACTTTTAATATGTTTCAAAGATTCATGATCAGAATCTATAACAAATTCTTTGGGCCATAAATAATGTTGCCATGTTTCTAAAGTCCGAACAAGAGCATATAATTCTTTATCATAAGTAGAATAATTTAGACTAAGCCCACTCAATTTTTTAGAAAAAGTATGCAACAGGTTTGCCATCTTGTAATAACACACTTCCTAATCCAATTCCACTAGCATCACATTCAGCTCAAAAGTCTTATTAAAATCAGGAAGTTGAAGTAAAGGAGCATGTGTCAACTTATCTTTCAATACCGTGAATGCTTCTTCCTGTGCGGTACCCCAACAAAAGGCACATCCTTCATTGTAAGCTCATTGAGAGGTGCAGCAATGGTGCTGAAATCTCTCACAAAGCACCTATGGAATCCAGCGAGGCCAAGAAAACTCCTCACTTGTGTGACCATTTTGGGATGCGGCCAACTCTCAATAGCTTCAATCTTGGCTTTATCAACTTCAATTCCATGTGGAGTAATAGCATAGCCAAGCAAAGATACTAGGTCGGTGCAAAAGGTGCACTTCCCAAGGTTATGAAACAAACGTGCATCACGTAGAGCAGTAAAAACAACACGTCAATGTTCCAAATGTTCCTCCAAAGATCTGCTATAAATTAGTATATCATGAAAATAGACTACCACAAATCGTCCAACGAAAGCACGTAAAACTTCATTCATTAATCTCATGAAGGTACTAGGTGCATTAGTTAACCCAAAAGGCATGACTAACTACTCATATAATCCAAACTTAGTTTTAAATGTTTTTTCATTCATTTCCCAATTTCATACGAATTTGATGGTATCCACTATGCAAATCAACTTTGGAGAATATTGTAGATCCACTCAATTCATCAAGCATATCATCTAGCCTAGGAATAGGATGACGATAACAAATAGTATTATTATTAACTCCTCTACTGTAACGCCTCAGACACACCCGCCGTTGGTCGTTACTCCTGGCGGGATCTAGACTGGCCCCATAGATCAACACTAGTCTTTTCTGTGCACTTTGTCCTCACTCGTGCGCACCCGGGAGCAACTTCCCGGTCGGTTACCCATCCTGAAATTACCCCAAGCTGAGCACGCTTAACTTTGCAGTTCTTTCCGAATGGGTTCCTGGAAAAGAAGGAATTCCTTACTGATATGAGTAGTCTATCATCCCTAATTAGCCAGGGTATCACATACACCCCCACTCAGAGGAACCGATGTCCTTGTCGGGCCACAGGAACGTTCCCTCTTGGAGAATACGTCTGTGCATCCAGTCCGGCACATGTGCCATGCCCTAAGCCACGGCGGGTCACAAACGTCATGACCAACATTACCGCGCACCAGTCTGCAAACATTTGTGTAACCGTGAGGGTCGGCTCTGATGCCAACTTGTAACGCCCTAGACACACCCGCCGGTGGTCGTTACTCCTGGCGGGATCTGAACTGGCCCCACAGATCAATACTAGTCTTTTCTGCGCACTTTGTCCTCACTCGTGCGCACCCAAGAGCAACTTCCCGGTCGGTCACCCATCCTGAAATTACCCCAAGTTGAGCACACTTAACTTTGGAGTTCTTTCCTAATGGGCTCCCGGAAAAGAAGGAATTCCTTATTGATATGAGTAGTCTATCATCCCTAATAAGCTAGGCTATCACACAATCAACACACATACGCGACGTATCATCCTTTTCTGGCACTAGTATAATAGGAACAGAACAAGGACTAAGAGATTCACATATATAACCTTTGTCGAGCAGCTCCTCTACTTGACGCATAATCTCCTTTGTCTCCTTTGTATTGGTACGGTATGGTGCATGGTAGGGTAGTGATGCACCGGGAATTAAGTCAATCTGATGCTCAATCCCTCGAATAGGTGGTAATCCCGGTGGCACGTCTTGTGGAAAGACATCAGCAAAATCCTGCAAAATGTTAGTGACAGCGGGAGGCAAAGAGGAAGACACGTCCTCGAATGAAAAAATGCCTCTTTGCACACAAAAGTATAGCAAGCAGATTTGCTGCAATCTAGCTCATCAATAACAGATTTGGTGGCAAGTAAATATCCACTTTTCAATTTAACTTCACAAGCAACACTAGATGGTTTATTATTAGGTTTCATTTGTTGCTCAAATTCTTTTGCCACTATCTGATTTTCACTCTATTTTGTTCCTGTTTTGCTTTTCTAGCTCGATTAATATCATCTTTCAAAATGGAATCATGAGCCATAGGAAGCAAAGTAATATGTTTATCCTTATGAACAAGAGTATAGTGATTGTTTCTACCATGGTGTACATAATTTTTATCGAATTTCCATGGTCCACCAAGTAATAAGGAAGATGCTTGCATGTGTACCACATCACAATCAACAAAATCAGCATATGTAGAGATTCTAAAATGCACACAAACAATACGTGTTACGTTAACCTTGCCGCTGTTGTTGAACCATTGGATGTAGTAAGGATGTGGATGTGTTCTTGTGGTGACAGATAGCTTCTCCACCATCTCCATGCTAGCCATGATGACACAAATAGAATGTTCCTTCACAACTCCCTTTGTATGGAACAAATTATGCCTCTGATTTTGCTCAGCTTGTGTGACCTGCACACTCAAAACAGGTTTAGAAACTAAACTTTTATACCTGTCAGCGTCTTCAATAGGCATGTATTGCGTCTCATGTTCAGAATCATCTCCACCATGATCTTCACTTGTAATAAGAGCCAAAGTCTCCTCATCATAGTCACTAGCAGACTCACACCCACCATCCTCATTAGCAATCATCACACACTTCGACGGGCATTCTCTCGCATAATGACCCCCACCCTTGCAGCGACGACAAATAATATCATGTGTTTGCCCTGTTGATGCCATGGATGAAGAAGTGCTCTATGCAGAACCGGAAGGTGTACTCCTGGCAGATGGTGGTGATGATGCTTGTTTTCTTGTATCTTGGTTGGAATTGGCGGATGAAGTCAGTGGAGCTGCGGTAGGACGTGTGGGAGTAGATGATGTAGGTGGTGTCCATGATGAAGATCGGCATGCAGAAAAATTAGTTCGCGCCAATGCCTATTGATCCTGCACTTCATGTTTAGCTTTGCAAGCAAGATGGAATAAGTGAGTGATATTATTATACTCCTTATTTAATCCACCCATAAAACATGCAAGCATAGCTTCATTATCCTTAACAATACCACAGCTAATCATACCAGTTTGCAATTCCCGATATATTCCTCTACGGGATTTTTCACCTTGTCTTAAACGATGTAATTTTTGAAGTAATTCACATTGATAACATGGTGGAACCCAAGGAGTACACATAGCAGTTTTCAAAGCAGCCCAAGTAGCTGGAATAGGATATAATCTACAATGTTCAAACCACCAAATAGAAGCAAAGCTAGTGAATTCACAAACATCACCATCAACACGTCTATCCTGAGAATATTATAAGCATGTGCAACGCTGTTCAGTTTCTAACTCCCAAGTAAGATAGACATTAGGAATGTATCGACCCTCAAATGGTGGAGTATTCAATTTCAGTTTAGGAACATGGTCATAATCTCGTACCTGAGGTGGTGGAGCAGTCCTACCATTATGAATATAGGCATGCAGACGACCTAGTGGTGGTCCTGGTGGTTGCACATAGTGCTGATTTTGATCAACCTCATCCTCGTAATTGCCCTCATGAACGTCCTCCTCATGGTAGCAGCAGGAGTCACAGAAGCATCAATAGTAGGTACAACAGCACCAAAATTTTGAATAGACTCAAGGGGAACGTTTAGTGCTTGTTGACTAGACTCAAGGGGAACATTTAGTGCTCGGCCTACTTGATTTGGAATGTTTAGTGCTTCTTGTTGTTGTTGTTGTTGTTGTTGTTGTTGTTGTTGTTGTTGTTGTTGTTGTTGTTATTGTTATTGTTCTTGTTGTTGTTGTTGTTGTTGTTGTTGTTGTTGTTGTT